>NC_046658.1:5779517-5788761 GCF_010883055.1 Belonocnema kinseyi
GTAATAGTCGCTGGAGGCCAGGTCTGGTGAATATGGTGGCTGAGGAACCAATTCGAAGCCGATTTCATGCAATTTTGCTTGTGCAACTAAGCATGAATGAACTGATGTGAACTGTCGTGATGATAAAGCGGTTTTTGCTTCTTCAAATGCGGTAGTTTTTCGGCGATTTCGATATTCAATCGGTCCAATAATGATGAATAGTATGCTCCGGTTATGGTTTTACCTTTTTCAAGATAGTCCACGAATATTATGCCATATGCATCCCAAAATACGAAGGCCGTAACCTTTCCGACCCATTGTTGCGTTTTTGGACGCTTCGGAGCACTTTGGTCCGGTGGAACCCACTGTTTTGCCTGTTGCGTTGACTCAGGAGTGTAGTAGTGGAGCCAGGTTTCATCTATGATTATGAATCGGCGCAAAAACTCGGTCGGCTTACGCGAAAATAATGCCAAATTCTGCTGGGAAGTTGTCACACGAATTCGTTTTTGGTCCACTGTGAGCAAGCGCGGCACCCATCGCGCGCAGAGCTTCTTCATGCCCAAAACTGAATGCACGATATTGCCCACACGTTTCAATGATATGCCTACAGCATTAGCTACCTCTCTCAATTTCACTTTGGGACCATTCAACATCATATCATGGATTTTTTCGACATTTTCTGGTGTAGTGACCTCTTTTGGGCGCTCAGATCGTTCAGCATCAACTGTGCACGTACGGCCACAACGAAACTCGGTAAACCACTTATGAATCGTTCCAATCGACGGTGAAGAGTCCGGGTAATACTTATCCAGCTTGGCCTTGGTCTCGGATATCGTTTTCTTGCGAAGATAGTAGTGTTTGATCAAAACCCGAAACTCAGATTTTTCCATATTAAAAAAAACTCGGAGGTTAGTCGCTTCTCAGTGCTGTAACTTGTAAATGCGTAAACATAAATGGCTGAAGTTTTGGCAGGCGTCATTTGAAGGATCAAGCTCGACGAAAATGGTTCACATTAGTGAATACTAATGCCATCTCTTAGAATTTTTCAGATACTTATCAGACTGCCTAGTAATGTAAGCATGTTATCATATAATTTTCTGAGTAGACTATTTCACTGAAACTTAGAATATAATTTGTGGGCTTTTTTTTACAGATAATTGCATCAGTTCCTAAAAAAGAGCAGATGGCCAAATCCGCCAAAGATTATTATCTTCTTGCGAAAAAATGTTGTAAAAACGACCGTTTTTTATTTAACGACTGAAGATACCTTAGAGAATCAAAAATTTCTTGATGCAAGGTGGAATAATGTTTTAAAATTGTAAGTGACACTCAAAGAATGCAAGACTGTCTTAGGCTTAAGTGCATTCCATCATTTCAAAAAATTTGACAATTATCGTATTGTCCAAACTAACTTCCTGATCGTACATGTCCCATCCGATACCTTTCTGTGTCCCATCCGTTACCCAAAAGAAGAAGTTTATCCAGAATTCGAATTCACATATTTTCGAACTTAACATATATGCAAAGAAAACTTCAACAGACAAATCCATTACAAAAAAATTGGTGTTATAATTATTCTCAATTCGCAGAGTTCTGATTGAAAGGAAAAGTAAGTCCGGAAGTGAGCCCCGTACGAGTCCCATCCGTTACCCTCGTTTTCGTTTTATAATATGAAAATTATCCAAATTAGTAGAATTTTAGAATCTGGAAACTAACACGTTCATACATCTTTGTACAGACAGCGTAGCTTCAACAAGATACAGTTGTTTTAAATAAGGATTTTTCAAGTTTTTATGCGTGCAAATGACCTAGCCGTTACTTTGGAATGGCCGTGAAATAAAATTATTATTTAGGACTTTTCAAAAGTTATCACTGCTTTTTGAAATTTTTCCTCGTATTTTGAAACGTTTGGATTGAAAATTGAAATTTCTACTTGTCCACTGTGTTTTCGTAAAATTTAACTTAATTGTCAAGTCCTATAAAAAACCTGTTAGAATACAATTATTCAGAACTTTGCAAAAGTTTTAATTCCTTCTTGAGATTTTCCCACGTATTTTGAATCGTTTGGATCCAAAATTTAAATCTTCTGTTTTCATTGTATTTGCGTAAAATGAAATTGTATTTTCAAGTCCAAGCAAAAAATTTCAAAATCAAATTTTTTAGGCCTTTTTGAGATTTTTTCCGGTATTTCACTCGTTTGGATCAAAATTTAAATTTTCGAAAGCATTTTCGTGAAATTAAACTAAACTGTCAAGTCCAAAAAATTTGCTAAAATAAAATTATTATTTAAGACTTTTCAAAAGTTATCATTGCTTTTTGAGATTTTTCCTCGTATTTACAGTCGTTCAGATCGAAATTTGAATTTTTTATTTTACCACAGTATTTTCGTAAAATTGAACTAAATTGTCAAATCCAATACAAATTTTTTTAAATAAAATTATTTAGGTCTTTTCAAACATTATAATTCCTTTCTTGAGATTTTTTCATGGACATATATTGAATCATTTGGATGAAATTTTAATTTTCTATTCTCCACAGTACTTTTGTAAAATCTAATTATATATTCAAGTCCTACAAAAAAGTGGTTAGAATGAAATTACTCAGGACTTTTGAAAGTTATAATTCCTTTTCGATATTTTTTCCTTTATTTTGAGTCATTTAGATCGAAATTTGAATTTTCAATTTGTCCACGGGATTTTCGTTAAATTAATTTAAATTTTTAAGTCCTATAAAAATCAATAAAATATCTTTCATCCCGAAATATATTCTGTAAAATCGTTCCATTTCTTCCGAAATTTTATAAAATTCACTTATTTTCAATTGAAAGGTCTTGAAAATGCCTAATGTGTTTTAAATATAGCATACGAGGTATATTTAAAAAGTAAGGTGACTTTTCAATTTTCGCGGGCTACGTGCATTCAAGTTTTAAATTTTTTGTTTTGTTGTATTGGTACACTCGGCATGATCATATGTTCACAGTTTTGACTATATAGCTCTTGTTTTTTTTCTAGCAGAGGCGTAAAATGTTAGAAGGGTTTGGTGTGCTCGGCGATTTTCTTCTTTCGAAAAAAATGGAGCAAAGAGTTTGCATTACATTTTGTGTGAAAAATGGAATCCAGTGCTCTAAAACTCTTGATATGTTGACAGTTACATACGGTGAGGATGTCATGAGGCGTGTGTCAGCGAAATTTGTTCCAAAACTGCTTAATTTTGATCAAAAGATCCATCGCATGACCATCACTCAGGAGATGTTTAATGAAGTCAATAATGATCCTGATTTTCTCAAAAGGGTTATAACTGGAGATGAATCGTGGGTATATTCTTATGACGTCGGAACTAAACCTCAATCGTCTCAGTGGAAGCATCCTGTATCACCAAGACCGAAAAAAGCACGTGAAGTTCGGTCAAATGTGAAGGTTTTGCGAAATGTCTTCTTTGATTACCGTGGCGTAGTACATCAGGAATTATTACCACAATGTCGTACGGTCAATAAGGAGTATTACTGGTATTACCTTCAAGTTATGCGCCGTTTGCGAGAGGCGATACGCAAAAAACGTCCGGAACTTTGGAAAACAATTCGTGGCTTTTGCATCACGATAATGCACCTACTAATTCATCGTTGCTTGTGAAAGATTTTCTGACCAAAAACAGTAGCACAGTCATGCCTCAGCCTTTATATTCACCGGATTTGGCCCCCAGTGACTTTTTTCTTTTCCCAAAACTGAAGAGACCCATGAAAGTACATCGATTTTCAACGATTGAGGAGATAAAAACTGCATCGCTGAAAGAACTCAAGGCAATACCACAAAATGATTATCAGAAGTGCTTCGATGATTGGAAAAAGCGTTGGTAGAAGTGTATTATATTTGAGGGGGGTTACTTTGAAGGGGACAACATAAATATTGAGGAATAAATGAATATTTTTTTTAAAAAACCATAAAGTCACCTTATTTTTTGAACACAGCTCGTATAATCCTTTAATAAATCCCTTCAAATTATTAAAATCTATTGAAAATTTCTTCGAATCTTTAAAAATACCTAGAAATATTGTAAAAGAATTCAAGATAATTCAGAAATAGGTATAGACTTGAATTGAAATATTTATTGAAAGAAAAGTGTCTACTTTGATCTTTTTATTTTAAAAAGTGACTCAAGAAGTAATTTGAGAAAAAAAGTTACCAGCAGTGACTGTGTGGCGGCCCTGATTACTTTGACAGTTTCTTTTTACATAAATTCCCGGATTTTGCGTTTTTTCCAAATGCCTGTCTCTAGGAAGCTTTCATCTTATTAAACAATTTTTAAATATAGGGTACAATAGGGTTACGGGACCGTTCTGTGAGGCCTACCTATATTAAAATCAATTGATTTCTATTGCCGAATGTTTTTTTATATGGGTAGCATTTTATATGCTACCTTTATTTTTATCTTTTTCTGAAAGGACCCCAAAAATGTATTACCAGCCCTGCGCCCCGGGGCTCCGATTGAACTTTCCGGCACTGCTAAGAAACGAAATAATCAAAACAAATTTTTCTTCAACGGGCATCAGGATTCAGTCACCATTGATCTCTCTCTTTCTATCATCACTTGTCTCTTTTCAAAATATGCAAAATATTCGTCTCATGTGATCGTTTAATTTAATCGGTTTTTTCGTGTTAAATATCGGCATTCGCGAAAAAGAGTGTTTTGTTACATTGTGCCAGGAAAATCATTGTAAAAGGTGTGGGTATTTAGCGCGTGTACGCAAACACGGAATATGATCAAGGATTATTGACGTTCGTCTTCGGGATTGGGAAGCATCGGAGGAGCTTCGCAACAGCAGCCCTGTTTTCTTTTGCTTTCAACGGTTCATAATGGAAATGTTCAATTTTCATCATTTTTATGCAGGCTAATAGTCAAAAGTTAAATTTTAAACTGTTGAAAATTGAAAAATGAATTTACAACAGTTGAAAAGTTAAATCTATAATTTTCTTCCCTTTTCAATTTTCTTCTATTGTTATCATTGTTGAAAATTCAATTATTTCCGACAAAAAACACTAACATAATCTAAAATTGTTAAAAAATTTTAATTTAACTAAAATTCAACCTGAAATTGTTAACAAATAATGAATCTTCTATGAAATCGAATATCTTTTAAATACAAATGGAAATAACTAACGAAAATCACTATAATAAGCTAACAAAACTTAAGAATAAATTGTTTTGCATTTGGAATCTTGTTTGAAATTGATTTATTTCATTTTAAAATGACGATTTCATGTGAAGAAACTTTAACATAAACTTAAATTGTTCCAAAAATGTAAACCTTCATTAAAGTCCAGATTGAAAACCACTAGCTTAACCTAAACTTGTACCCAAAAACGCAGTCTTTTTTAAATCTAATGATTTTTTTATACGAAAATTGACGATTTCTAGTGAAAATCGCCAATATAACCTAGAATTGTTGTAAAGTTGTAAATGTCCTTGGAAATCTAAACAAACACTAATATAAACCAAAATTGTTATGCTATTCTAAATCTTGTTCAGATTATAATGATATTTATTTTAAAAAATGTACAATTTTGGAATAAAAATTTTAGTTTTTAACGAAAAACACTCACATATTCGTAAATTGTTGTAGCGTGTAACTTTTTTTACTATTGTTGGAATCAATTCTATCTAATTTTCATCGGTGAAAATGAAAGTGATTTTTTTGACAAATCACATTTTTTAGTAAAAAAATCTATCCAGTCGTTTTTAATTTCACTTGATACTAGGTAGTATGATCCTTATCAATAATATATGTACATTCTTTTAAATTTCTATAATTTTAATTGAAATTTATGGCTTTGAATGCGCTATTTTAAAACAATTTAATCTGAGGCCTTGAAATTATATTTTTTCCAAATTATTTTTAGATTAAGTCTTGGAGGTTTCAAATTTTTAATTTCACATTATTGTAAGACAAGACCATTCCGCTATTAAACATTCCTAAATTTCATATAAAAACTCTTGATACTTTTTTTTTATAATTTCAGATGTAAATATAAAGCAATTTCGAACTGCACAGCTTAAAATTGCACAATCTCAAAAAATGAAATCATATTGCAGCAATCTTCTTGCGTATAGCTTGTTTTAGTTTTTAATGTAATATCTTAAATTGTCCGGTTTTAGTTTTAATACTTATGTTGAAAATAAAAAAAAGATGGAAATTAAACTATGCAAATGAAATTGATACAACAGCAAACGAATACTTTTGGTAATTTTAAATGGTTACAATTATAGTGTCTTGAATTTACAAGTTCATTAAATTTTTGAAAGTATAATTAGACAGTTAAATATTCTTAGTTTTTTAAGTTGTTTTAATTTATTTTGAATCATTTATGTTTTAAAGTGTTTGATTACATAAACGTTTGAGTATCACAATTTTTGGTGACTATAAATTTGTTCAGTTTTAAAGAATGTTCGCTTTCGTTTAAGTTTCAAGGTTCTGTCATAGAAATGGTTTCATTTTTAATGCTTCCCATTTAAAATCACTATTTAGTTTGAAAGTTTTATCTAGTATAATTCAAATCCTTCTTTGATTTTAGAAACATTTGTCTAATCAGCTTTGATATTAAACTATGATAAAATGATATAAATACTTATGTAATGACAATTTAAAATTCCAAAATCTAAAAGATTTGACTTTGAGCTATTCATATTAATTTTAAATATTAGATTGTCAAATCTTAATCGCTTTGAATTTAAAATTTTCAAATTCAAAACTTTGCAGTTTTCATTTATTTAATTTTCAATACTTTTAATTATAAATATTACAATTGCAATGCCCCTTAATTTTAAATGACCTAGTCTTAAGATATATAATTTTTAAAGTATTGACATTCTCCTATTTTCTAAATTTTCGATCTGAAATAATTTAATTTCGTGATTCTTCCATTCGAAATATAATTTTTGAATTTCTAGGGTTTCAATTTAGGAATTATACAACTCAACTCTTTTTTCTTATTAAATTGTACAAAATCGTTCAATAAGTTATTGTAAAATAGGTGACAAATATAAGGAACAAGTGTCAAATATTTGCCGGAAGATAATATCAACTGCTGATATTATCCTTAATTTTGATGTGTTGAAAAGAAAAGAAGAGACGATATTTTGTCTACCATAATTTATTTGTTTAAAGTGTATACAGCGCGGGTGAGAAGACAAATGATATTCCCTGAGAATTTTTGAGAGATCGAAGGTGCAGAATGCACTTACAAAATACCCTTGGAAGGGATAGCACTCCCTATTGGACAAAAATAACTAGAAGTGGGAAACGTCGTTTACGCCTACTTACGGTCAATCTCTACCTTCAATTTGTCTGGTTTACACATTTTTACCTAGAAGAGATTAGAATTTGTCCCGTTTAGAGGAGCCCCGCAATAAAGGGCTTAAGAGAAAACGTGTTACGATAGCTATGCCCAAGACTTATAACAATATATTTTGAAACCCAAATTTCTCTTTTTGAATATAGCAGTTTGTATACTAAGGACGGGCCTCATAAACAGATAAAACTTAAGCAGATTTTCTTCCAAATAGCATTTTAGGTTTCAAAACATAGTAAATGAAATTTAAACATAGAAAATATACAAAAATAGAAATTTCAATAAGACTACATTTATAAGCGACGCGACAGTTATAGTTTTTTATTTTTTTAGAAGCGTTCATTACGAAATGATCAATTATTGTTTGAATAATAAGTGGAAAATAATGTTAAAAATCGGTTTTATTATGGATTTTAAAATCTACACACATATGATTCAAAGTCAATCGACTTCTTGCAAAAAGGTTTGCTGATGCTTATCGATTTAAGCAATTATTCTTGACAATATATGTACAAAAATTAACATAACTTTAATTTGCTTGTAAAATATAAATACTCTTTGAAATATATATTAACAACCGCTAGTTTAACTTAAAAAAAACACACAGTTTTTCAATCTAATAATTTTTTACTAGTAATAGTGCCATCTGTTAAAAAGATGTGTTCAAATTATAATGATGTTTCTTTAATAATATAAATTATTCTTGTCAAACGCCAACTAACTTGAAATTGTTAAATTGTTAAAATTCCTTAAAAACTAATTATTTTGTTATAGAAATGTTTATTACCATAAACCTACATTATTTAAAAATTGTAAATATATAATATTAAAGGTCAAACTTGAACTTAACTTATAAATGTTAAAAAAATATGAATCTTCTTTAAAAACTAATAATTTTGAATAAAAATGTTTATTTCTGATGAAAAACTTGAACAGAACTTGAAGTCCTTTGAATTTGTAAACTATTTTATTTTTAATAAAAATAATTGAATTTCAATCTAATTATTTTTGTTTAAAAATACCAATTTTTAGAAGAAATACAACGGCATAACCTAAATATGTTAAAAATTGTAAATATTTTGTATTCAATGTCACACGCGAACTTAACTTAAAATTGTTAAAAAATTATGAATCTTCTATAAAAACTAATAATTTTGTATAAAAATTTGTATTTCCGATGAAAAAATTTAGCAAAATCCAAAATTTTTCAAATTTGTCAATTCTATTTTTTTAAATAAAAATGATCGGATTTAAATCTAATTATTTTTGTTTAAAAATACCAATTTCAGGTGAAACGCAACAACATTACCTGAATTTGTCGGGAAATTGTCAATATTTTATTCTCAATGTCAAACGCCAACTTAACTTAAAATTGTTAAAAAATTATGAATCTTCCTTAATTACTAATGATTTTTTAATGCAAATTTTAATTTCCGATGAAAAATATTAACAGAATCCGAATTGATTCAAATTTGTAAACTCTATTATTTAAAATAAAAATCATTAAATTTAAACATAATTATTTTTGTTTAAAAATACTAATTTTCGGGTGAAACACAACATCATAACCCAAATTTGTTAAAAAATTGTAAATGTTTCAGATTCGATGTCAAACGTGAACTTAACTTAGAATTGTTAAAAAATTATGAATCTTCTTCAAAAACTAATCATTTTGTAATGAAAATGTTTATTTCGAATGAAAAACTTGAACAGAATCTGAAATTCTTTAATTTTGTAAAATATTTCATTTTAAATGAAAATAATTGGATTTAAATCTAATTCTTTTTGTTTAAAAATACCAACTTTTAGATAAAACATAATAATTCTTCTTCTTTATTCATAATGTGTCCCCTAAGGGTTTACATGACTTCCATTCCTTACAATCTTTCCGTTTACATCTATATATTTTTTACAATCTTATC
>NC_046658.1:5788861-5793173 GCF_010883055.1 Belonocnema kinseyi
CCTGTCCATTCCTTCTTCCTTCCTCCTCCTTTTCTAAACCTCATTATCTTTGTCTTTTCTACATTTACATTCAGCTTTTTCCCATCTAAGTATTTCTCTAATTTCTCTAATTTTATTTGTTATTTTACTAGTTTTAATATTTTAATTTTAAAATTGTTCAAATTTGAAAATTCTATTTTTACATTCACGTTAGAGAAGGTATTAGATATTTGTAAAATTTGACCCCACTTCCTGTTTTTGTCAAATTTTCACGTTTTGAGACCCTCTGAAACTGAAAAACTGATTTTTACGAATAAGTCTCTGTCCGTATGTCTTTTTGGATGCCTTTTGTATGTTATTCGTAGACATTGAAAATAAGCACATTTTCTCTCCTAACTTTTTTCGAACAAAAATTACCAGTTATAGCACTCACAAAATTCTAAAAAAAAACGAAAATGAAAATGTTAAGCTAAATAACGCACGCTATGAAGAAATGTCAATGAAAGAAAAACGGTACTTTTTAATGTCTCTACAAGTTTATAAAAATAACTTTGAGTATTTTTTCGCAAAATTTAAAATTCAAATTTTTATGACACAGCCAATAATGAAAAATAAATAATTCCATTTTTCGGTCAAACTATGCAAGATACGATAAAAGATGAATAGATGAAAATTGTACACCTAAGAAGGATCTACAAAGCAGGAAGGACGATTTGGGCGGTTTTTGGCTTAATTTATTTATAGGTCAAAAAATTTAACAACAAGTTTCTACTATCTATTAACAATAATAAATCAATTCCACCCTAAACAAATTACCCTCAACTGCACCCCCCCCCCCCCCCCCCCCCCCCCCCCCCCCCCCCCCGCCCCCGCCAGCCTTCAAATACTGAAAATACAATCACTTTCTAACAGAATTTTTGGAGATTCAGTTCTGTCAAACTTGTATCTGCTTAGTAAAATACATATTTATCATTTCTTACCTTTTTAGACGCCCCCTACTTCACAGGGATGATGGGGGTGGTTTTACTATTTATTAATGTGCAGCGTATATAAATATAAAATATTTAAGCTTGATAAGCAGACTTGAATATGGTATGCTTGATTTTTCGAAGTCACTGATTCCAAATCCGAGGTCCGTTAACCTCTATTACATACGGTTTAAGGTCGTTTGAAGGTAAAATCGTAAAAAACTTGATAAAAAAATCCAGAAAAATAGATATATTAGTTTTTAGGGTTTCTGAAACTATATTCGGGGCTTCTTTAACCGTTTCATGTTAATTCGAACTAATTTAAAGGTCAACTAATATCGCTTCAGGGTAAAGCAGAAAAAATGCCACGTAATGAATACCCTTAAGGTCATCTACAGGTCGTTTAATGGTTATTTCAAAAATATCCCAAGATTATGCTAAAAAAATTGCTCCTCTTTCTAAATGGGATCAAGCGTTTCAACAAACCCCGTATTCAGATTTTGAAACCATAAAACTTATATATATATTTTTTTCTCCATTTCTGTATCAGCTTTTACAAAATTTGAACTTCAAATGAGCTCGAACCTGATGTTATATAGGCTAAATAACCTCGGATTCGAAATCAGCGACACGAAAAACCCAAGGATACCCTGATCAAGGCTGCCAATCAAGCTTAGATATATTGTATCTATATACACCGCAACGAATGAATAGTAAACCCCCTCCACCATCATAAAGATAGTGTACTTTATTAAGTAAATATAAGTTTGGCAGCCCCCAATCTCTCCAAAAATAATGTTATAAAGTTATGGTATTTTCAATATTTGATCCGTTAAAAACAACATTAAAAATAGAAAAATTAAACTTTTAGACAAAAGACACAAGTTACGAAAAAAATAAAGAGACCAAATTTGTTCAACAACAAATGATTTACAAAATTGTTTATTAATGAATTTATGATCTGTCATAAAGTCATTAATAAACAATTTATTTATATTAATTAATTTATATTAAACGACGTATTCTGATACGTCGTTTTTCTATTGATCGTGAAAAATAACGTTGGCAATAAAAAAAATCAAATCATGGAGAAAATGATGCCAAATACGAAAATAGACGAATCACGAAAAATTGTGCTTTCTAAAAAGATCTACAAATTTGTAATGAACTTTTCTTATAAGGATACATTGAAAATGAAAAAAATTAACTTTTTGAAAAGTCGATACAAGCTACAATAACATTTTAACTAATACAATTTATCGCCTAAATTATGTCCTCAAATTTTCTTTGCGCCACTTAAGGGTCGGATGGGTATTTTTGGTTTAAATCGTTAAAAATAACATTGAAAATAAAGAAAATCAATTTATAGAAAAACGGAACAAGTTGTATTGGAAAGTTTAGTACCAACATTGTTCTTTTTAAGATGCACACATTTAAAAAAAAAATTTAATCAAAATAATGAAAATACGTAAAACTTTACGTAAAATACGTAAACTTTGTAAATTATTTTGTAATATCTGAATTAGCCGTACCAGCCCGAGGTGCAGAAATAAATATAATATACATATGATATAATAGTGTTGCACATAGCGTACCCGCGAGGCGGACCGATTTTTAAAAAATAAAAATAATTGGATTTGAATCTCATTATTTTCATTTAAAAATACCAATTTCAGGTGAAAGACGCCAACAAAGCCTAAATCTGTTTTAGAGTTGTAAGTATTTAATATTTGATTAACATGCCATCCACACCCATCGTATTCACGAGAATTTAGTACCTACCGACTACATTTGTTTCGAGCTTTAAACATTATTTACAGGATGAAAAATTTGATGATCTCACAGATCTGAAAAATACACTGGACGACTTTTTTCATTCACGAACAAAAGAATTTTGGACTGCAGGTGTACAAAGTATACTAGAGCGTTACGCACGAGTTTTAATTTCAGAGGCAACCTACATTACAGTATAATCTTTTACTATTAAAATAAAATATTTTTTAATTTTACTTGTATTGTGTGACGCAAGACTTTCTTAAAAACACAATATAATAATAATACAAAATAATAAATAAATCACGACTCTAAGTAAAAGATCCACAATTTCAAGCACTTAAAAATTAAAAATAGATAGATTTCTCTTGAAAGCTGTAAGTTTAGCAAGTTCCATTTGTAGCATTTTGTAATTGCAAAGCATTTAGTTTTTATTTTGGAATATACTCTTCAATTTTTTTAATATTGAGGAAATTAAGTTTAAAAATCCTTCAATTTGTCATACTTTCCATTCTTTTAAATCTGAAATAATTGTGAGCTATTAAGCATTTATTTTTAATATAGTTAAATTTGAAATTTATCATTAGTAAATTGTTAATTTCAAATGCCTTATTCTGACAATGTTATATTTTTCAAGGTAGTTGTGGTATAAGCCAGATCTCTGGAAAAATAGAGTTTCTATTTCCTATTTTGTTTTAATCATGTTTTTTTTTGTTTTCAAATGATTTTTTTACTTATCGTTCATTTTATCACTTGATTTCTAATTTTCTCTCGGAAAATATTTGCTACAACTCACCTTTTAACAAGTTTGAAAATACATTTTTGCATGGTTGAAATAATTTTGTCTAAGAAATCGATTTTTAAAGAAATCACCATGACTAATGATTATTCACTTATTTTTGAAATTCGGAACAGATTTTGCATATTTTGCGGAATATTAAAAAAAAAACCTGCACATGATGCTCTTCAAATGATATGGCATGTTCTATGAGTCAATTCCTGCGCATGATTGTGACTATACCTATCAGTTAGTCTTATTGTTGCCTAGGAGAAATAAAGATCAGCTTAAAATCGTATTTAATTTGTTTCATTATTTTATTCAAATCCCTTATACCAAGTCCTTACTTTGGGTTCTTAATTGAGCCTTCATTGGCCGGATATTGACTAAGTCCTGCTAATATCTTGCCTTGATTGGTCGGATATTTACTAAGTCCTGCTCATGTTTTGCCTAAAGTGAGCAGATATTTACTAAGTCCTGCTTATGTATTAGCTTAATTGGCCGGATATTTAATAAGTCTTACTCACGTCTTGCCTTAATTCGCCGGATATTTACTAAGTCCTGCTCATGTCTTGCCTTAATTGGCTGGATATTAACTAAATCATGCTCATGTCTTGACTTAATTGGCCGGATATTTACTAAGTTTTTCTAATGTCTTTCCTTAATTATCCGTATATTAACTAAGTCCTGCTCATATCTTGCCTTAATTGGGCGGATATTTACTAAGTCCTGCCCATGTCTGGCCTTAATGTGCCGGATATTGGCTAAGTCCACCTCGTGTCTTGTCTTAATTGGCCGGATATTTACTAAGTCC
>NC_046658.1:5793273-5797465 GCF_010883055.1 Belonocnema kinseyi
CCCATGTCTTGCCTTCATTTTCTGGATATTGACAAAGTCCTGCTCATGTATTTTCTTAATTGGCCGGATATTTACTAAGTCCTGCTCATGTCTTGCCTTAATTGGCCGGATATTAACTAAGTCCTACTCACGCCTTGCCTTAATTCGCCGGATATTTACTAAGTCCTGCTCATGTCTTGCCCTAATTGGCCGGATATTTACTAAGTCCTGCCCATGTCTTGCCTTAATTTGCCGGATATTAACTAAGTCCTGCTCATGTCTTGCCTTAAATGACCGGATATTAGCTAAGTCCTACTTATGTCTTGCCTTAATTGGCCGGATATTGACTAAGTCCTTCTTATGTCTTGCCTTCATTGCCATTAGGTCACTTTCTTCGGGGACGGCCACAAATGTATTCAAAGATCTCAATTTAAAAAACTGAAAAGAATCCAAAAGAGTTCATAGAATTCAAAGAATTCCAAGAATTTAAAAGAATTCAAAGAATTCAAAAGATTTTAAAGAAGTCGAAAGAATTCAAGAATTCCAAGAATTTAAAAGAATTCAAAGAATCACAAATTATAAATTTACTGTTAAACACTTCATTTTTTGTTAAACAATAAGTGATTCTTTATTTGGATGTTGATGAATTTCAAACGGATTCAAAAGAATGAAGAGAATTCAAAAGTACTCAAAAGAATTCAAAGAGTCCGAATGGTTTTAAAGAATTCAAATGAAATCTTCGCTATTTTTAGTTGTTAATATTAATTTTAAGTAATACTTGATTTTTGAATTCAAAGGTTTCAAAAAATTCAAATCACCAAAACAGTGCTACACATTGCAAATCATTCGAAAGAATACAAAAGATTTAAAATAATTCAAAAGATTTCAAAATAATTCAAAGATTTCAAAAGATTTCAAAGAATTCAAAAGAATTCAAGAATTTAAAATAATTCAAAGAATCGTAAAAAAAGATGATCTACACGTTAAAAAATGGAAAGCCAGAGGGTGGATGAGGGCAGTTGTCTTTCCTCTGTGACTAAGAATAATGATTATAGTTTTTGTAAATAAATAAAATAAATTTGAAGCGTCTAAATTATAAATTTAATTTTAAATGCTGCATTTTTTGTGAAGCAATAAGTGATTCTTTATTTGCATATTGATGAATTTTAAACGGATTCTAAGAATTCAAAAGAATCCAAAGAATGCAAAATATTAAAAGAATTTAAAGAACACGAAAGGGTTCAATTAATTCAAATTAAATCTTCGTAATTTTCTGTTGTTAATATTAATATTAATCAATACTTAATTTTTGAATTCAAAGGTTTAAAATAGTTCAAAGCACCAAAACAGTGCCACAGATTGCACATAATTCTAAAGAATAAACAGAATTTAGAAAAGTTTCAGTGATTGACAAGAATTTAAAGAATTCAAATATTTCAAAAGAATTGAAAAGAATTCACAGAATTCAAAGGATTCAAAGAATTTCAAAGAATTCAAAGAATTCAAAAAAATTCAAAGAATTTGCAGGAATTCAAAGAATCATAAAGAAAAGATGTTCTACACTTTACTCTACACTTAAATTTTTTGTTGAGTAAAAAGTGATTGTTTATTTTCAAATTAAAGACTTTTAAACGTATCCAAAAGAATTTAGAGAATTGAAAAGTATTCCCCACTATTTCTAAAAATTTAAAAGTATTCACAAAATCTAAATGCATTCTAGAAATTCAAATAAACTCTCCCTAAATTTAAGTTTTAATATTAATGATAAGCAATCCTTCATTTTTGAATTTAAAGAAGTAAAAAAATTCACGCATGGAAACAAAACAATAGATTGTAAAGATTTCGATAGAATACAAATAGAAGACAAACAAAATCAAACGAAATCAAAGGATTCAAAAGAATTTAAAATAATGTAAAAATATCTAAGAATTAAAAAGTATTCGTGGAATTGAAATGACATTTTAGTATTAGCTCTTTGCTTTTAATTTGAAGTAATAATATTTGTATTTATAGAACTAAAGAATCAAAGGATTCAATAGAATGCAAACAATTAAAAAAAGTGTAAACATACAAAAGAATTCAAAGAATTAACCAAATTAAAAAGATTTGAAAAAGTGTTAGAGAATTCAAAAGGTCTCAAAAGATATTAATAGAATTATAAATAATTTAAAATAATTCAAAGAATCAAAATAAACTCATCTTAATTTTAATTTGTTATTTTTAATGTTAAGTAATACTTAATTTTCTAATTAAAAAAAAATCAAAACAGTTAAAGCGTGAATACATTTCAACAGATTGCAAAAAATTCAAAAGCATTCAGAGAATCGAAGAGATTCGAAAATTATTCTATGAATACAAAAGACTTTCAAAAATTCACTCGATTCCAAAGATTTAATAGAAATAAAAAATTTAAAATATTTCAAATTTGTTTAAAAAATTCAAACACTCAAAATAATTTTAAGAATTCAAATAAATGCTTCTTGATTTTAAGATATTAATATCAATTTTAATTAATAATTAATTTGTTCATTTAAAGCATGAAAACCATGCAACAGAGTGCAAAGAACTCAAAAAATTACATGGATTTCAAGCGAATTCAAAGAATTAAAAAAATTAAAAAGAAATTCAAGAATTTAAAAGCATTCATTGAATTCAAATACATTTTTAATTGTAGTTAGCTGATTTTAATTTCAAATTGTAATTAATATTTGATTTTTAAAAATTCAAAGAAATTAAAAGAATTCAACAGGATGCAAACAATTTTAAAAAATTCGAAACAATGTAAATTTACAAAAGAATTCAAAGAATCCGAGAGCTCAAAGAATTTAAAAACATTCAAAAGCATTCAAAAGATTATAAAAGAATTTAAATGAATGTTTAATTTTAGGTATTTGCTATTAATTTTAAGAATTGCTTCTTTTTTGAATTAGAAAAATAAAAATAAATTCTAAAACGCGAAGAATTCAACAGAATACAAACAATTGAAAATAATTCAAACCAATTTAACAATGAAAAAGTATGGAAAGAATTTAAAAGCAGTAAATAATCCAAAAGTATTTTTTTTAAATAATGTAAATATTCGCGTTCTCCTCAGTTGAGGTCAAAATTATGATTTTTGTTTTCGTGTTCCTCCTTTAAAGCATAAAGTTCAGTTGTTACAAGAAGTTTTCTCAAACCTTTCAAAAAACGCAAATTAATTCTTCATATTGTTAATTTTAGTCATAATTAAAACCTTATCTTTGAAATATAATACCTAAAATAATTGGAAATTATTTAAAAAATTCAAGAGTTCAAAGAATTTATAAGAAGCCAAAGAATCCAAAAGTACTCGAAAAAATGTAATGAATTTTTAATCGTTGGTTGTTGCCTTTAATTTTAAGTAATACTTTATATTTAAATTCGAAAAATTCAAAGAATTCAAATAAAATTCAACGCAATGCAAAAAATTAAAAAGAACCAGAAGCAGTTGAGATATAAAAAAGAATTCAAAAAGTTCAAAGACTTTGAAAGAATTCAAAGAATCCAATAAATTCGTGGAATCCCGAAGTTTCCAAAGAATTTAAAGAAATGCAAAGATTCAAAAGAATTCAAATAAATCCTAAACATTCAGCCTTTCTTCATTTTCGAATTTAATTAATTCAAAAGAATTAAAGAGAATCTGAGCCATTCCGATAGAACTCAAAGAATTCAAAAGGATTTAAACAATCCAAATGTATTAAAAAAATACTTGAGAAATACTTGAAAAAAATTAAGAATTTCAGATAATCAAATAGAATTCAATGTATTTAAAATATTAAAATATATATATAGATGTACTCATTGGATCCGAAAGAATTCACAACAGTTAAAAGATTGTAAAAAATATTTAAATAATTCTACGAATGCAGAAGAATTCAAAGAATTAAAAAAAACAATATAATGGAAAGAAGTCAAAATGATTAAGAGAATTCGAAATATTCAAAGAATACAATATAGTTTTTAAATAAATGTGAAGAAAATTTCTTTCGAAGAATTCAAGTGATTTCAAATAATTCGGGCGGTTACAAAGAATTCACAAAAAGGCTACCAATTACACTATGAGTGACACCTGAGGTTTCATAAAGTAGAAGATGATATCAAGAGATCTGAGCTCGTTCTTCGTCCATGGAACTACTCCAAATGAATAGAGTAGTACCGGGGCGGCAAGGATGTTCGTTGCAGATACTTTGTTCCT
>NC_046658.1:5797565-5818857 GCF_010883055.1 Belonocnema kinseyi
TAAAATACATGAGTGACCTTGTACTTTCGATCTGCAGGTTTGCCGCACAAGTACCCGTCGGAATGGCGCAGTGCTAGAGATAGTGGCAATAATGTAAAGCAACATCCTGCTTATATCTTGCCTTAAATATCTAGATATGTACAACAACCTGTTCATGTTTGATCATTGGCTATATATCGATAACATCCTCCTCATTTTTTGCCTTCACTGGCTAAATGTATGCAACATCCTTTGCATGTCTTGTCTTCATTGGCGGGATATTAACTAAGTCTTGCTAATGTCTTGCTATAATTTACTCAATATTGAGAACATCCTGCACATGCCCGACCTTCATTTAATAAATATTGACAACATCCTGCTTATTTCTTGCCTTGACTGGCTCGACATACACAACAAACTGCTCATGTTTTGCCATCATTGGCCAGATATTGGCAATTACTTGCTCATTTCTTGCCCTCACTGGCTAGGTGCATACAACATCCTGCTCCTGTCTTGTATTCATTGGATAGATATCGAATGAGCCTTGATCATGTCTTGCCTTCATTGGCTGGATATTTACCACGTCCTGCTCATATATGTCCTACATTGTCTGGATATTGACTAAATCTTGCTCATGTCTTGCCTCCATTAGCTCAATATTAAAACCTTACTACTGATTTCTTGCCTTTACAGGCTAGATATGTATATACAACATCATGTTCATTTACTGCGTTCATAGGATGGATATAGACAACATCCTACTCGTGCTTTGCCTTCATTGTCTTGATATTTACAAGATCCTGCTCATGCCTTGTCTTCATTAACTGAATACCAACTAAGTCTTTCTTATGTCTTGCCTTGATTGGCCAGATAATAACAACATCCTGCTCATTCCTTTTCTTCACAGGCTAGGTATATACAACATCCTGGTCATGTTTTGCCTTCATTGGCTGGATATTTACCACATCCTGCTCACATCTTTTCTTCATTATCTGGATATTGCCTAAATCTTGCGTATGTCTTGCCTCCATTGGCTAGATATTGAAAACAGCCTGCTCATTTCTTTTCTTCACATGCTAGATATATACTACATCATGCTCATGTCTTGCTTTAATTTGCTGTATATTCACCTCATCATGCTTATTTCCGTTCTTCATTATCTGGATATTGAGAAAGTCTTGCTCATTTCTTGCCTCCATCGGCCAGATATTGACACCATCCTGCTCATTTCTTGACTTCACTGACTAGACATATACAACGTCCTGCTCATGTCTATTCTTCATTTTTGAATAGTGAGTAAGTCTCCAATGTTCTCAGGATAATAGACGTTAGGCTGATCAGTCTCAAATATGTCTATAATGGCGTATTCTTCTACCCAGGTTTGGAAATACAGGCTACATAAGCGTCTTTCCATGCTTCTGGCAAGTGTTTTAGAGCAATGGTTGCCCTAAATAATTTTTAGTGTAGGGGCGAATAAATCTATGCCCTTTTTTGAAATCGCTGGATAGATGCCAGCCGCCTCTGGTGATTTGAGGGGCCAAAAGGACCCTACGGTTCCAGCTCTTAGCCCCAGCATTCATCCTCTGGGTCGGTTTAGATTCTTTGAAAACCCCGGAAGTGAAATTTCATTAAGTGGTTCAGCGTTGCATTCTTATATTCGGCAGACTCGCCATTTTCGAGTCTTATTAGCCCGAGGCGAGCTTCCGGGTTTTTTGCCAGGATCTTGTAGAGCAGATCGATTCTTCGCGGGAGCCTGTATAATCTTCCTAATTATACTTTCGTATTTGATGTATACAGAGCTCTTCGCAGAAAATCCACAGAGTCACTCCAGCCCACTGCCTTGCTCCTCAGTTCATCCAAGCATAGTGTCAAACCGAAAACCACCCTCCTGCTTTTAATCTGGAACTTGAGAGTATTACCTCGATTCAGAATATTCAGCTCAGTGTTCGCTAGTTATTCGACTAAGTCTCTTTCTTTGTCAATGATGTTTGTTCTTCCTCACATCGAATAGTGAAAGTTTGCATAACAACCTAACAGCAGAGGAATCATATTCTCCTGGCAATGCCGAACTAGAGTCTCCACCTCTCTGGGAGGTAAGGTTCTCTAAGCATCGACTGGGAAATAAACCAAAGTGACAACCACCTTTAGTCTTTCTCTGCTTCTGCCCCTGCTCCTCACCATAATAACGGTGCGATCCCTGGAGCAGAACTTAGGTATCAAGATCGCATCCATACCCTCGATGGCTATACATGCACTCGGCATTTTTTCGTGCGGTCCCTTATATATGGTGCCACACCCTGAAATAAGAACTGGCTAGAATTCTCAATGCACCTTTGCTCTCATGAAAATTTTTCTGCATCATGGGAATTTCTGTCCCAGTCATGGAAAGGCTAATTTGGGGTACCTTCAAACCCTTTTGATCTTCCCACGGGTCCGATCTGGATTATTATCCTATCGGACCGCTTCTGGTTGATTGTCCCGTAAAGAGCTTTTCACTTATGGCGGTGACTTAGAGGAGGACCCTGGACCTACGCAAACACCGATAAAACAGTCCATGCTATCGATTCTATTAATACTAATAGCAAAATTCTTTGTTATATCTGAGTAAAAATATGATGTGTCCAAAATTCAGGGATGTGGGTTTATTGTCTGTAAGCCCGCTATCATATTTGTGCTTGTTTTTTATAGTAGTTTAAAAGCAATTCATCTCTCAAGTAAATAGGTTCAATGTATGATTTAATTAACTAAATGAGTTTAACCTAACTTTATCTTATTTGTGAACGATAATTGATAAAACGTTAATTTGTAAGCTCCCTGGTATATAAACCCCCTATAGAATCTGATAAATTCACAAATTTCTGTTTCTAAAACTTATTAAATAATAACAAGCATGTTAAATACCGTAATATAAACTCAATTCCATACAAGGTATTGGTGTTTTCATGTAAAGAAACAATTATCTAGATATTGATTATTGTTGCGCGGGATAACTTATTGTTCTATTCCTTTATTTAAGAACCTTGGTAAAACAGAGGACTATACACGGATCGTTCTCGCTGTAAAAGTATCATGTAAGGCCTTAAACGTAATTTTTCACACCGCACGACGACTCCACTTCATTGGATGTGGACCTGTGAATATTTTTCCGTACTTATATGGGCTTAGAATCACTGTATTAATTCCAAAACAATTAGTGATAAACAACGACTGCATGCGACTTCCTTACAATACTAGCATTCGGCTGGAAGTTTGTCCAGGGAAGAGGAAAACTGCAGAGAAGCAGTAAACAACCCACGGTTGTGCCTGTACCCGCGTGACTTCAACCCGCCTCCCCTTCCTAATTTTTTCTCTCGTTCTCAAAACTGGGTGAATGTCATAAGCAAAAGAAAACAAATACCCGAAAGAATTAGCAAGAGTGACTCTTACTCTTTCTCCTTATGAAAGGTTCATGAGAGCGCACCTAGAAATAGAAATAGAAATGATGAAATATTTCAGAATAAAAAAAGAAAATATTAAGAAAATCAAATCAGTTGGCCCTCGATCGAGCCTCGTTTTTTTGCGGGTATTTCCAATAAGAGGAAAGGAGCTGCGTACACATTACATTACAACTCTTTCATCCTTACAGGAACCCCTGGGGGGTTTTGCCCTCTACTACTAATTGTGACAAGGCATAAAGTACCTATGGTAACCAAAGCTGACCGCTGTCTGCACATACCTGGCTGCATCCATCTGCACGGCATTTACTACCGTGAGTGGTTACTGAAGGTCGTCCTGAACTGCTCAGGGCACATAAGACTCTGCTGTTAAACTGATTTTATTTTCAAGTTATTTCTCTCATGATAGAACAAATTCAACAAAAAATTGGCAAAAAATATAAGTGTGGGTTTTTTTACAAATCGCAAAAATTTCCCCGAGAGATTCTGCAACTTAAAGTGTAGAACCTGCCTGATTAGAAATGGATGCGATCTAAATACAAATTTAACTACTCCATTTTTTGTTAAAAAATGTTCCGTTTGAATTAGAAAATGTATGCACTTTTTTTAAATTCGTTTTTTTTTATTTAGATAATTAATTCCTTCGAAAGAAAATGTAACTATGTTAGTCAAAAATAATTTATCTTTTTGAAAATTGGTCTCCTTTCATTCACAAAATTTTTTACTAATTTTACCGAAACTTAACTTTTCGAAAGTTCAAGTACTTTGTTAAAAATTAATTTTACTTTCAACTAATTTGTTGAATATTGTTTTCCTTCTTGGTTAAGAATCAGCTAATTCAAATGAAAATTTAAATATTTTACTTTTTTTTTAATTTTATCGTTTTTAAGTTATTCTTATACAAAGTTTATTCGACGTTTCAATGCAAGGTACAATAATGTGAAAATCATTTTTCTATGAAATAGATAATATATTTTCAATTATTTAGTAATTAACATTGTACAGTCCTAAAGAATGAAACTCAACATTACAGATTTTACTTTTATTATTCATTAAAATTAATTACATCAATTACTTAATGTTAAATGATTTCACGATCCTACTAAATTAAACTTCACGTTACTAGTATTTTTATTCCATTATTCAAAAAATAATGATCATACAATTATTTGATGCGTTTAAACTATTATTAAAATGTAAAAAAAGAATTTAATGTAGTAGCTGTTCACTTGTAATTTGCATTGAAATTAAAATTAAAAATAATATACAGCAGACTCTACGACACTTCTCGTTTTCGGGGATGTAGGCAAAGCGAATAGGAAGTTTCAGATAACCCTATCCCCTGCGTCAAGCCGCGTTCGTTGCAGTAGGCGTAGCTGGCCGCGTATGCGTGTGCACGAGATGAGACAAGGAGTAAGGACAAGCGAACGAACGAGAAATTGGGAAACGAGAAGTGGCGTCACGAGATGTATCGTTTAGTTTACTGTACTTTTATGAAAATGAATGTATGCAAAATAATGGCACAAAAAAGTTAAAATAAGAGTAATAAGTTTTCATTTAACATTCTGAGATGGCTCATTAGAGAAAGATGTGTGACACTTGAACAAAGAGGGAGAAAGAAGCAGTTCTTTATTATTTTTCAATTAAAAATTTAATTTTTATGCAATGAATGCGGTGAATACGTCTCAGAGCAAATTAATAGAAAATATGGAAAACACCGCATTAACTGCATTGGAGGCTTCGCGTAAAACGTGACAAACAAAGCAAGATAGAAGCATTCACATGGCAACACGACTAAACGTTATTGACAAAACCAATACAATAAACGCAATCAAAGTTCTGAAGATCCTTGTTTGAATGGAACATACCGTTTCCTCGCTCCGCTAATAAGAATTTTCTAGGAGGAAGGCAGAGAAGTCACCACATCTCTTTCTAAACCAGGTCTGTCTACTGAGAGAAAAACGACTCAATCACCACATATTCGAGTTAGGGTGTTAAAAACCCATCTGACATTTAAGCGATATCTACGAAATTTTCCCTTAGTGGACAGGTCTATTCTAAACCATGGGGTAAAGAAAAGCCTGAATTTCACAACTAACGCAGCAACATTGCAACCATATGAGCTATGTAAGTCATTAACATGTTAATATTAACGGAAACCTTAATTATTTATCTTCCATTGCCCGTTTACAAACTTCAAACTCGCCGTTAATCACCTAATCGCGTACTAGCATGACAAACTTTTTTTAAACAACTGCGTGCGAGGTGTTCGAATAACTGGACGATATTATCCGCACACGTCTATGTGTGCGCAAATACATTCGGACACAACGTTTGATAATTGTGAACTTTCCGCACGCTCCGCAGCCTGAAGAAACCGAATTTCGCAAGCAGTTTTTTGAAGAAAATTATTATGTTTAGTACACCATTGGAAATTATGATGCAAAAATCAATAGTCATAATTCGTAAAAGTTTTCTCCGTGTACATATAAGGTATAGGGATAGCGATATTTTCTGAATAATACTCTCGACCGGATTACCTATTTAGCAACATGGCCCGACCGGGACCTATTAAAAACAAAACTCGGATCATTTCTAGATAAGGTGGATATGGAATTTAAGTTAGATTCCCCGATTATTTGAAGAAGATAACTTAAGACCTACTCGAATGAGGAAAACGTGGAATGTAACCTTTATTTATGAATTTTAACTAAGTTAACCCAGCAGCCTGTCGCACGAGGAGAACTTGGTGTTCGTGTAAGATTCGCAAATGTTCAAGGGATATAACGTAGACTAGAATTACATCAAGAATTCGTTACGGTTCAACGGTGCGAACGCGTCACGAAATATGACTCGATGGTTGGGGCCTAGAACCTAGTGGTCCTAGTAACCAAGACTTATAGGTTTTGGACACCATGTTAAATCCGAAATTTTTAATTTTTTACATATGATTTGTAAGCAACGATTTTGACAATCCTTCAGTAACAATTTTTATCACGTTCTGATTAAATCTTCAATTTGGCCGCTTTATCATGCTGTTTCGAGGTTGTGAAAACAAATGCATTTATTTTAATTACCTGCTTGTATTATCGTAAACTTCGAGATACTCTTCGTCGCTATTCTCGTCATCTGGTTGATCACTAAAAACATCTTCTAAATTTCCGCCTGCTTCTGTATCAGAATCAATATCTGTATCTACATCAAGATCGTCTTCTTCAGCGAGGTCATCTTCAACTTCCTCGGCAAGGTCGTCATCAATGCTTTTGGGAATCGGCAACTCTAAATGCTTTTTAAGCTTTACATTTTCTGAAAATAACAATACTAGAATTTAAGGTTGTCATTGTAAATATGCAAAACTCTTTTTGCTATTTTAAGTTGACTTATGTTTACGTCTCTTCGTTTCATCTAATATTTTACTTCCAAACACATCAGTCTTAAACTCACTATCACTGCGCTTCACAGTGTAGCTAAAAGCACTTTTTGTGGACCAAAGTCTGTCTACGACCCAACTTTCAATAGATTTTTACGTATTTTTCGTTCGAATGACCATCAGGCTTTCGGATATATCGAGACGGTGCGATAATTTCGATTTGGCTCAACCAAAATTGTTTAATTAACAACAAACTAAACAATATTTTAATCATAACTTTTTGAATATTTGTTTTTTGTAAGATCTGCGAATTGACTAAATAAGAGCCACAGTCAGTGTAATTACTATCTAACAATAATTTTAAGTAGGTTAGACTAAGAAAAAAGTGGTTTATAATGTTTTAAAGAAATTAATGAACAAAAGCCATTTTTTGTGATTCGCAATGATAAGTTGTTTGAAATTCACAGTTTTTATATAGAATATCAAAGGAATGTATGCCTAATTATGATTATTTAAACAAATTATAGAAACAAATTCACAGTTTCGTATGTCGCAATGAATAGGCTCCATTTTTTGCAGAATCGACCATTTATTTCATTTATTTCAAATGAACAACAACTGGTAATTATTTAAACAGCATTTATAAAAAAGTTCACATTTTTACAATTATTTCATAAATAGGGCTAATTTTTTATGGAAACCTATTAAAATGTATCCTTAATGACTCCTAGGTGTAATTTTGTTAAAATTGATCAAAAATATTAATTAAAATTTTTTTATAAATAAATGCACATTTCGACCATTTTTCCAAGACTAGGCTCCATTTTCTTTGCCAAATCAACTAAAAATGTATTTCCAATGACTCTTTGCTATGATACTTTGCCAACGGATAAGAGAAGTTAATTATTTAAACAATTTGTATAAACAAATGTACATTATTGTCACTTTTACAGGAATAGGCTTATTTTTTCATAAAATAAGCTTGAAATGTCTCACCAATGAATCCTTGTTGTCTTGTTTGTCCAATTCACAAGGACTGTTCATTACTTAAACAATATTTAGAATTGCACAGTTTGACCATTTTTCTGAGAAAATTATTAATTTTCATTGCGGAATCAACAATAAATATCTTGTCAATTATTCCTTCTTGACACATTTTTCTGAATAGGAAAACGTGTTGATTGTTTACACAAGATTTATAAACAAATTCACAATTTGACAATTTTTCAATGATAAATTGTTGTTGCGAAGTGAGTTAGAAAAATGTATTGAAATGTATTGAAAATGTAAGAATGTGTTAATGTTGAAATATATTAATTAAAGGTGTGATTGGTTTTTAGTCATAGTGTTATCAAATTTTGTATTTATTGGGAATCGTACCTTGACAACAAGCGATGATGCGAATAATTTATTCCATAAAATATCATGAGTATTACTAAGAAGTTAAACTGCTTTTGGTCCTAATGTTAAGGAAAGTTACATTTTTACCAATAACGCTTCAGCATCATCGGCAAGAGCTTTCATTTTTCTCTTATCTTTGACCTCTGAAGAGCTAATCGTAGGATCTGAAGATATCAGGAGGTAATGAATGATATCATTATTAATACATGAAATTACCTCTTTTTTTTAACTCAGTCTGCAAGAAAATAATTATAATTAAAAAATTATAAAAGTATGAATTTGTTTAGAAATATTGTTCATGAAAAAATGGTTAAACAGTACATTTGTACATAAATATTGTTCAAATAATGAACAGTTTTTATTAATTGGACAAACAAGGCAAAAAGGAGTCATTGGTAAGAAATTTCTAGCTTACTCCACGAAAAATATAAGCCTTTTCCTAAAAAAGTGTTCAAATTGCGTACTTGTTCATGAAAATTGTTTAAATAATTAACTTTTCTTATCCGTTGGCAAAGTATCATAGCCAAGAGTCATTGTAAATATATTTTTAGTTGATTTCGCAAAGAAAATGGAGTCCATTCTTAGAAAAATAGTCAACATTTTAATTGATTTATAAGAAAAATGGTTGAAAAAATGAATATTTTATATTAGTTTTAACAAAATTGCACCCAGGAGTCTCCAACGATATATTTATAGTGCGTTCCGCAAAACACTTGGCCCTATTTATTCATTGTGACATATGAAAACTGTGTATTTGTTTCTAAAAATGGTTTAAATCATTCTGCCAAGCAGCATATATTTTTAAATTATCATAATTAAGCATACCTTCCTCTGATATTCTATATAAAAACTATGAATTTTAAATAAAAATCAAACAAAAAGAAAATCACAGATGTTGCAGAAAGGGTAAATCTGAAAAGTCAGGATAAAAATATTGTAGATAGACTTTGGCCCCCAAAAAGTGTTTTTGGCTACACTGCACGTCACGTCGTAAGCTAGATAATCTTAGTTGAAAAGTTACAATGTGATTTAATTGTTAGCCAACACAGTTCATATTTATTTAAGTGTAGTGATTTAAAATCAAATGAAAAATCACCCTGTTATTATTGACTCTTTCCTCTTGTTCACTTATGTTCTTACTTTCAACATAACTTTCAATTAAATACAAATGCTAATAATCGCAACATAAAATTATGATCCTTCAAGCAGGATAAAGTTGTAAATTAAAAATTATTGAACAGAAAACTGAAAGAGGTCCATGATATTCGTTAACACAAAGTAAGTAACAGTGTCTTTTAAAGATATTTTTGGTCCTCAAAAAGGCACTCTGGGTCTGTAGGGCTCGAAGGAATCATTGCGTCGCAATGTCTGTCCTTCAAACGCCTAAATGGACAGTGTGGCGCCATTTGTCGGTACTTTCAGGTTTTCTCTTGACGAAGCTCTAGTCTGAATTGGCGTACAGGCATCATCCTGGAGTTCGTCGTAAATTGCATAAAATGCATCGAAACGTACACCAGCGTACGCAGTTACGTAAATTAACATCGATTCGAATTGTGGTCATACTTTAGTGAAAAGTGCAAAAGAGGCCCTCGTTCCGGCATGCCCGCTACGGCTCAATCAAGACAATGCTCACTGCTTTCTTCGACAAGAGAGGTTTGTCAGATATTCGAACGGCAAATGGGTGACCAACGCCGTACATTTATTTGCAACGAGTATGTGAATCATGAACGATCGATTTTCTATTTGGCATTTGTTTTAGAAAGTTTACATCTATATATTTTTATATTAGGGAAGATTCAATTTTTATTTGTATGCCGTGGGCTCGCAAAAATGGCTCAGAATTTGAAAATATTAAAAAATATAACGTCATTTTTTTTCTCGAAAAAATACAACTTCAGTCACCATAGATTCTAAATTTGAATAAAGATGAGGACATAGAAACGCGTGTCCTTCTAAAGACTAACATCGAAAATAGCCTATTTAGAATTTTAGTGGATACAGGCGCTTCAATCTCTTATGTTGGAATTATAATCAGGAAAAAGCAAAGTACCTAATGTGCAGGTTATTCCTTAAATTAAAATCCGTAGATATTTTAGGTAAGGATATGTTAAAAGTCATAGGATAATTCTCAAGTATGACTCACAAATTTTGGTGCTTGCCAGAGTCCCCCCTCCTGCTACCTACTGTAATCATACCCACAATCACTACTCCTTTCAATAATTGAGAACAAAAACGAAACTAAACCTAAAAGTACACCTAAATAAATTAAGGAGAGTAAAAATGTAAAAGTGAGGAATAAACGGCTAATTAATAGAAAATAAACAGAAATAAAGAGATAAAACCGAAATCTAGAGGTAGCATGAACCACAAAAGTAGAAAGTAACTAAGAACTAAGAACTAAGTCGCGATCCGATTGAACAGCGATATTCCTCACCTAGGGACTGTAGGACCTTGCATGTTCATTGAGTGTCTCGCTTATTGTGACCACCCTGCTAACCCATGGGTGTAGAGTGATCTTGCCCGTGACACTTTCGCACCTGGGGGTTACATAGGTATCCTAGTAGCCTCTCGCGGACCCCAGAGGACCTCACCCATGGAAACAGGAGCGGCCAGGTCACAGGCTAAGGTCCTACAGCCCCTAGGGGCAGAATATCCCTGTTTAATCAGATCGTATCCTGGCGCGTAAATGTTATGTTTCATTAAATGGTTTATTTTTGTTCTTAACCCTGGTATTATTTTATTTTGTATTCTAAAAGTTTTTCTAATTCAGATTGTTAGCTGTCGTTAAGCTCAAGAATACTTTCAGAGATTTCCGTTGCATAAATATTTTGCTCGTTGATATCCTTAGTAGGATTTGTTGTATCAATTTGGGCTTTCTGTGTTTTTGAACATTGTTTGGGATTGATACGTTCTAATGGAATTTCCCTAACTTTCATCTTCGGGCCACTTTTGTTAAGTTCTTTTTTTGTTTTAAGATTAATAATACCTCTCGATTTCCACATTTTCCCCTCTTTTTACGTTTAAATGAAAGTTTGAAGAAAAAAAGAAAAAATCGGCTCTCACAATTCTGTTCAAAATTAAACGTTGCATTTTTGTAAACAAAGCCAAAATCGGTAATAACTTACACCTTACAAGTTATTTTGAGCCCCGTTTTTTTATTTCACCCCACTGTGCAACGGTTTCCTGAAAAGGAGACTGAAGAGGCTAGCGCAGCAGGCCGGTAGACCAGTTGCGGAAGCTGAAACACCGGCGACTAGAACGCCGATAACAAACTCTGAGATCCAGAAGAGAGGAGGGGGTTTAGAGGGCGTCCCACTGGGAGCGGCGTCGGGCGGGGTCGCTAGGAGAGGGGTCTTTATATTTATTGCAGTCGGCAGAGCGGCTAAAGGTTGACTACACAGGCGTGCGATCAAGCCAAGGCCTTGGAAAGGTGCAACCATTTAGGTGGGTTAAGTTAAGTGGCTCCAATGTATGGTGAGAGAATCTCCTATTTCTACAAATTCCAGAGTTTGAAGCAAGGGCTCTTGAGGTCCTCAAAAACAGGCCCTTCTACTACTTTTGACAGGTCACGTTTAGGTTGGCCAGCTAGGAGTTTAGCGCGGGGATTAAGGATTAGAAAATAAGGGTTTAAATGGGGGGTAGTAAGAATAGTCATGGGACCGGCTTACTTTCTATATGTGACGTGCACGGAAGAAAGCGGGCTTACTCTGAAAAGTGAGATTTTTCAGGGCGAGCGGTCAAAGGCGACCCGATGAACGCGACTTTTCGGAGAGTCTGAACACTCACGAAATTTTCCCCCTTCACTTACCAATGCATTCTTATGTATATAGCGGCGTCGTTGACACTGCTAACGGATGGGGTATAGATTCGACGCAGAGAAAAAGCGGTGAGTGGTGGGAGATGTTTCACGGAATCTCGAGCTTTCGAGTGAACGCCCGATTTCTCGGGTACCTACAAACTAAATTATTAGCAATAATAACGTTTGGTTTCTTTAAAAAGAACAACTCAAAAACTATCGAAGGGTGTAAAAACCTCGATTTTCATTTTTTTAGAGTAAGCCCCCTTTCTTTGGTGTACGAGGTATGTTCAAAAAATAAGCTGACTTTATGTCTTTCTCAAAAAATACTTATTTATTCCTCAATATTTATGTTGTCCCCTTCAAAGTAACCCCCCCTCAAATATAATACACTTGTACCAACGCTTTTTCCAATCATCGAAGCACTTCTGATAATCATTTTGCGGTATTGCCTTGAGTTCTTTCAGCGATGCAGTTTTTATCTCCTCAATCGTTGAAAATCGATGTACTTTCATGTGTCTCTTCAGTTTTGGGAAAAGAAAAAAGTCACTGGGGGCCAAATCCGGTGAATATAAAGACTGAGGCATGACTGTGGTACTGTTTTTGGTCAGAAAATCTTTCACAAGAAACGATGAATGAGTACGTGCATTATCGTGATGCAAAAGCCACGAATTATTTTCCAAAGTTCCGGACGTTTTTTGCGTATCGCCCCTCGCAAACGGCGCATAACTTGAAGGTAATACTCCTTATTGACCGTATGACCTTGTGGTAAGAACTCCTGATGCACTACGCCACGGTAATCAAAGAAGACAGTGAGCAAAACCTTCACATTTGACCGAACTTGACGTGCTTTTTTCGGTCTTAGAGACTCAGGATGCTTCCACTGAGACGATTGGGCTTTAATTTCGACGTCATAACCATATACCCACGATTCATTCCCAGTTATAACCCTTTTAAAAAAATCAGGATCATTATTGACTTCATTCAACATCTCCTGAGCGATGGTCATGCAATGGATCTTTTGATCAAAATTAAGCAGTTTTGGAACAAATTTCGCTAACACACGTCTCATGCCCAAAACGTCCGAAAAGATAGCATGGCATGAGCCACCCGATATGCCAACATCTTCAGCAACTTCTCTGATGGTAATTCGGCAATTTTTCAACACCATTTCTTCCACTGCTTGAACGTTTTCATCTGTTGTTGACGTGCTGGGACGTCCAAGGCGAGGTTCGTCTTCGACATCCTCTTGGCCTTCTTTGAACAGCTTGTACCACTTATACACATTTTTCTTACTCAGAGTAGACTCACCGTATGCAACTGTCAACATGTCAAGAGTTTTAGTGCACTGGATTCCATTTTTCACACAAAATTTAATGCAAACACTTTGCTCCATTTTTTTCGAAAGAAGAAAATCGCCGAGCACACCAAACCCTTCTAACCTTTTACGCCTCTGCCAGAAAAACAACTCGAGCTATATAGTCAAAACTGTGAACATATGATCGTGACGAGTGTACCAACACAACAAAACAAAAAATTCAAAACTTGAATGTACGTAGGCCGCGAAAATTGAAAAGTCACCTTACTTTTTGAACACACCTCGTACGTTACATATGACAGCGATTCAAACTCACCAGTGGAGGTACGTGCACTGTTGGAAAATTGCAAGGTAAGGGGTCTTTTTCTTTTGCTGGAATTCGGTGTTATCTCCCACCATACTTCGTGTTGTATTCGCGGGCCCTAAATGGGCGTGAAATCAAGGAAGACTGACTGGAATCAGTTTACCACAGATCTAAGGAGTGCACACTCAGAGATGCCTCTTTAAATCAGAGACGCAGACACCCTGAAAATTGCAGGCGAGATTTTCACGAAAGCGATGAAATCTACTTATAAAAAGTAATTGTGCACCTACAAGGGTCCGAAAGGCTAGGAATACACAATGGTGTAATGTGCGACAACTGGCATACTCGGAGAAACGGTGGCCCTCATTCACTGGGAAGAGGGATTGATACAGGAGTGAAATACGTAAGACAAAGCAAGAAAGCAGGACGAACTTCTGCACTGGGCCTGAAACGGCGTTTAAATAACGTGTAAATAACGTGACGGCTCTAAGTGGAGCAGTAAACCTAATTTAAGAACAACTGAAGCAGAAAACCCTAGTAATTAGAATGTTTATGCACATCGAAGGAGCCTTTAACTACATTGCAGTCGTGGAATGGACCTGATTCAAGTTAGCCAACAAAAACCTAACTACGACTAAAGGTGATACCATTTTCTGTGAAACCGGTGACTTCGGGTGTCCTCAGAAACGTGTTTTATCACCCCTGCTGCGGTTCTTGGTAGTGCATGAACTGCATTATCTGCTCACGAGTAAGGGCTACCACGTTATAGGCTATACGGACGATATACTGGTTACAGTTCGAGGCCATCATCTGGATGCACTCTTCCGAGTAGTGCAGCAAACACTAGGGATCGTAGATTGGTGGTTCAAGAAGCCTGGACAATGTCTCAATCAAAATAAGTCGGACACTGTTGTATTCTCCAGAACGTATAAGTTGGGAACCGCGAATAAATTGAAACCCAGGCTAATCTATGCGGCAGTAGTCTGGTGGAGCAGGGTCGAACTGTCAACTGTGAAGTTTCCACTGAAAAGGATCAAGGGACTAATTCTGAGAGGCACTACTGATGTCACGAAGTCGACACGAACGATGGCTCTGGAAGCACTGATAAGTTTGGAGTCCCTCTATCTCACCATCAAGGCTGTAACTGCCAAGGCGGCCTAGAGATCAAATATAGTAGACGATTGTAGTATGTTGACTATATTACGGATAACAATCGATATAGCAAGGAGGCCGATGCCATTCACGAAATAGGAATAAACTAACGGTGAGTCTCACCTGCCCAGTGATGGGCACAACTACTTTACAGATGACTACAGGAACTTGCAGAATACAGGAGCTGGTGTATATGGTATAAGAAATGAAATAGGCTTTTCAATCGCGATAGGGTCCTATGCCACAGTTCTACCATCTGAGATTATGGCCATGCTCCAGTGGTTGGCTGCAAATAGCTGACGTCAGCCAAAGCATCCTTAACAGGCACAGTTGATGTCCCACTGCTTACCGTTTGCCGCAGATGTTGTTGCTTGCCAGCTGTTTTATTAGTGAGATTTGACTGAGCGGGTCGTAGCTCACCATCGCCACCGTTCCGTATGCTGTGACCTCCAGCTGTGGCTCCAGGGACGCCCGACGATCCTCGGGAAGCAACAAGCGTTTCAAAATCTTGAATATACTCTCGATTTTTCATTGATGGATTTTGGTGTTCTACTCAGTCCCTCTCCTCTTCGTTGTTAGCCTATTTGGCATGTGAAACCCTATCAGTAGCAACGCTACGCGGTTATTACGCGACTATTCGCGATGCGAGAAAAAAAGGAGGAAGGGTCTACAACATCGACAACGCTTGTTCGCTTAACCGCAATTTGCAGTCAACCTATCCAACCAAGACCCACAAGTATAGCGAGTTAAGGCATGAAGTAAAGACCATATGGAGGTTTTAAGCATCGTGTTAAATTATTTGAATTAACTTATAACATTCTAATCTCATCAGACACTTGAATTAGTGCATACAAGTTTAATAAAAGAAATGTAAATAAACGCGATATAGTAAAAATCAGCTACCATCGACACATCGAGGCATTACCACTAGGAATATTGCATGAGATTATGGACTCCCAACGGCAGAGACTTGATATTCTTACTGCCAGACTGCGTCGGTATAAGAAAAGTCGTGCACGAAGAAAACAAAATTGAATCTTTCACACAGATAAAAGAAGGTTCCATCGTAAACTGAATGTAAAGCAAAATAACCAGCAAGACACAGAAGTCCCTCAATTAAAAGATATGACTAACTACTGGTCGGGTGCTTGTGGGAAAATGAACAGATGCAAATTAGACACTGTGTTGTTCAAACTCGAGAAAGCAAGGGCAAGCAATAGCCCTGAAATGCAGCTGAAAAACATCACAGATTTAGATTTATCAGCTCTCTTCAAAAGGGCAAGTAACTGGAAAGCTTCAGGTCCGGACATGGTTCAAAACTTCTGGTACAAGTACCTGGCGAGTGTACATCTTGCATTTTCAAGGTATTTTCAGAATACCATTCAGCACTCAGATCTGATGCTAGGCTTTCTGCTCTGGGGTACTACGCATATGTTACCTAAAAAACCAGATGCTTAAAGTTCATCTAAATTTCGACCAATAGCCTGTCTTCCATCAATTTATAAATGTCTTACAGCTATCATTGCAGATAAGGTATATTCTCATTGCGACGAGAATGACATTCTTACAAAAGAACAAAAAGGATGTTGTAAAAACTCGGTAGGCTGTGAAGCTCTAGTCACCGTCAACGCTATTGCCATGACTCATGCTCGTATGCATTAAATCAACTTACACATGGCATACATTGATCAATACTTTTTTCCATGGGTATATTTCAAGGAAACTTCTTCAGTGCACTATGGTCTGTTTAGCGTTCAACCCATTAGGAAAGACACTAAACAGCATGTCACATGGGTTCCGAATTGATATATTTAGAATATTTATTAAGTGACCCATCTTCTGTACATGGATGACTTGAAGCTGTACGCTAGTTGAGCTCAGAAACTGCAGCAGTTAATCGATGTCAAAAAGCAGTTTTACCATTATATCCACATGTAATTTCGACTCGACAAACGCAGAACAGTGCATTTAGTCAGAGGAGAATTAGGAACCGCGGAGTTAGAGAACGAGTTCAAAAATGACATCGAGGCAATGGCTGCAGATGATTCATATAAATACCTGGATATTCTTGAATCGAAGGGTATTTCGACTCAAAACACTGTGTGAGTTACAAGTTATACAGTTGCGAGACTATTTCAACAGCAAATGAAATGTTGCGCTTAACAGAACCATCTGTAGAGCGGATCTTGACTACACGCCCTTATATTTTTGCTCAGATGGGGCCTTGAATGCTAGGACAGAAAAGATTGAGGAATTAGAAATACAATGGAGGCAGAAAGCTATCCACTGCGAGTACCCTAAAATGTTAGATCAACATAAAGAGGATAGTAAGGCATTTAATATTTGGCTAAGAAAGGATGTTCTGTATCTAGAGATGGAAGGATTCGTCATTGCTATACAGGACAAGGTCGCCAGCACCAGGAATGATCGCAAACACGTGTTACATCAAGACGTGGTTCGCCGGTGCCGATTATGTGGAGACGCTAACGAATCCATCGAACCCATTATTGATGGCTTTCACGTAATGGCTCAGAGAGAATATACGCACAGGTAATATGATGTAGCGGGCATTATACATCAACAACTTGCCCCAAACCTAGGACTCTCAAAACATCCGGGCTTATCGGTCTGACATTGTTAGATGAGAAGAGAAAGATGGAAGAGTCTACATCATCGTCATTGCTTGTCCACTTGACCGAAATTTGCAGTCGACCTATACAACCCAGATCCACAAGCATAACGAGTTAAGGCATGAAGTCAAGACCATATTTAGGAATGTGAATTATGCATATTTTCATCTGATTGTGATTTCGGGCACAAAGTTTTAACACCTCAAGCAAATAGCCATCTGCACGGAAGGAAACGCTTGCTTGTAGTCAATGTATGCCATGTGAAAGCTTCTTTGAACATACACTTCTTTGAACACACTCGTCAGGTACTTTTACCTTGCTTTCTCTAGTTTGAATAACGCAGTGTCCAGATTGCATATGTTGATTTTTCCTCAAATACCTTGTACCGATGCAGTCTGTAACCTGGCTAATAAGCTTTCTGGTTCTATTTACTTTTCTTTATAGTGAATTAATCGACCCAATTTGTTCTTTACTTTGCTGAAATCTATATCCAACCTGATCTGTCATGGTGCATCTCGATCGCCTGCTGCGATAAAGACTGTACTTGAAGGACTGGGTGTGCGGCCCGACGTCCTAAAGATTGCCACAGCTGCAAAGTATACAAGAGTTTACACCTCTAACGCAGCTTGTGTTACGTTCAAATACGTGGATATAACCTTGTTGTCGAGGTATTCTATTAGTGCACGCAGATCCATTATGATGTTTATCTTGAGCAGAGAAAGCCTTTGTGTAAGTAGTACATATCTGAGCTCTAATAAAGCATGATCAAAGTTCTTCGCAAGATGCTGTAGTTTTTCTGGGATTGCGCTGTTTCTATCTTCGTTATTAATATCTGGATGTGGTTCTAGTAGATCCAGTGCGTAATGTTAATTATCCCTAGCACCTATGCCTTCAGCTTTAATAAAGTCTTCGTTGTCTACATCTTCCCAGAGGAGTTCATCAATAGGAAGCTGCTGTTCCAATTTCATTCTAATAGCAGCTAATTTAACAGATTAAAGAAATCTGTTTAAAAATATAAAGCGTTTTTGATCTGCCAGATTCTGCTCATTTATTCTTGTGGCTAGCTCTGGTTATTTGAGTAAGAAAAGTCTATAATATTCTATCCTCATACGTTGCCCACATTCCTCTGCCAAAGAATAAAGGCGCATAACATCTCTGTTCATGTGATATGGTCATTTGAATCGCCTTTTTGGTAGCTGGACCTCTGCTTCTGCCTTTGGTTGTATAAAGCCATCCACTTCTCGAGGATGTGGTGGCGTTGGAACATTAATAGGTTGAGCAAGAACATCGATTTCCACTGCTTTACGGTGTAACGTGGCTTCCTCTAACTGATGTTCATCCCCGTCGTTTTCTCCGCCAAATCAACCTGTTGTTTCATCTTCATTGCTCGGTCCTCTGTGATTTGCAGGTTAATCCTGATGGCCTTCACCTTAGCGAGAAGATCTCTTAGTGCGACTTTGTTAATATTAAAGTACTTTGCAGAAAATTTAGTTCTCAAATTGTTCTTACTGGCCAGATGTTTGATTAGTGAGATCTGTCTGACCACCTTGCAGATCACCTTCACCACCGTCCCGCATGCTTTGGCACACAGCGGCCGCTCTACGGGCGCAACGACGATCCTCGGAAGACAACAAGCGTTTCCCTTCCTCTACCAACCAGTGGTTATTAATCTGCATTGCCGACCGATGGTTATATTGTGTTACGGACCGACAGCAGACTCGAATTGCCAACTTATGGTAACTGTATTGTCAGATGATGATGATGAATATTCATTACCGACTGATGTTAGTTACCTGGTGCAAGAAAAGTCGCATGGAACAAAACCTTATCGGTCGGTGAGTGTTCCAAAATCCATATGTATCCACTACTAATACAATATTCTTGCAATACTTTCTTAGAGAACTATATTTTTTTACCTTTAAGATTCTTCGGGCAACAAACGAATTCTACACCAGCGAACAGAGATATGCCGCATGGTAGTAACATAGCGAAACTCCTCAAATTCATGTTGCGTTCTCTGCAAGTATCCGCAGCTGTTGAATTCCACCTGTAAATTAGGGCGAGATTATGTCATTATAATTCTTGCAAGGCTATATTTTAAAATATTGAAGTTGATGATGAATACTTTTCACGCTTATAGTACAGTATATCACATTGGAGTGGACTGCATATCATCATAGTATGGTAGAAATTAGATCAGTTGTGACAAGGTTTTATCACCAATTACTCTGCTCTATATCGAACTTGGGAACATAGATTCAAGTTTAATTGAATTTAAAATAATATTTCGGGACAGTTCGAGGCTAGGACAAACACCTAACGGCACCAGTCGGTTATGATATTATATTTATATTATCTACAGAATTTTAAGAATATTTTAATTTAAGAAAAGATCCACAAAATAAACCATTTTACAAATTTCCATACGACTTCTATCAGCAGCCTTTTTAACACCAGAGCAACCACGGTTAACATACCAACTAAGTGAACTTGTGGGTCAAAGTGACCCATATGGTATTATCGTTGTTATAATGTTTTTAACGGAGTGCGATGGATAATTACTAATGAATGTTCGTGCTTTTTATATTTATCAAAAGAGAAAGGTGATTTTACTATTTTTCAAAGTAAGGAAACCCGTTTAAGGTTTAGCGGCAATTGGCATCACACGGAAGCGATTCTATACTTGTGCGGTTTACTAAGCATAAACTGAAGAAATGAGCAACGGGATTTGCAGACATAAAACTGTTAATCTACGGTCATATGCTGAGAAGGCTTAAAACATGCACCAGAGTTATCCAAAAATCTATTCAAAATCTCCGAATCCAAACAAAATATGTCAGTAATTTTCCTTTGAACACTTGTAACACGATTGGTGCATGGTTATATTCTAAAGCTCGGAATTCCGCGAAAACCTGAAGTAAATGAGCTTCATATTCAAAGGAAGTGCTTAATTCATTTAATAAACTTTTGGATTCGCAACTCTGATTGAGCGGAACAGAAAAAATGTCAGAAAGGTACTAGAGTTCCCAAAATTCAAAATTATTACTTATTCAATTAATTTTAGACAAAATGAGCATAAGGCAATTATAGACTACTTCCTAAATCTCTCTGAAGGTTGCAACACGTTGTATTTGTTGAGTATTATAATGATGAATATATTTGGGAAACATGGGTTGAAATGGCCTATGCGGTCGTTCAAGGTACACCTGAATCAAATGATTCAAAATTACCTATTTGTTCGGTCTAGTATTAAATAGATAATTTTCTTCTGAATATTTTTCTTTGTTCACTTCTAGCGTTTTGTGCATTGAGGCAAAATTTTTCGTTCCATTTATCGGTTTCATTCCTATTTAAAAAAATAACATTATAATATTGTGAAATATACACTATAATTTATTACTTATAATAGATTTAATATGTAGATAGTTCGTATTATTTAAAAGTCATTTTTAGTGTTTTAAACACTAAAATGTGAAGGGCGTCACATATTTGTAAAAAATATGAATTTTAACAAGAATTTTAATTTAATAAGGTTGTTAAAACGGGGTGCACAAAAATGGCAAAATCTCTGATACACTTCAAAATTACCAACGGACGACGGTCATTCGGTTTTGAGATGTTAGAAATGTACTTTTAAAATTGTCTAGAACCCGGAAGGAGTTTCGCGGTGATGGTTGGAGTCCTTAGTATCTGCTCTTTCGAAAAAAATCCAGTAACTGATAAAAAATGAGAGTATAGTGGTGTAGCAACTACTTAAATTGAGCAGGAAGTCGACTAATAGCGGTTGACGCTGATAGCTCAGCCGTACTTGATCATACTACCAAAAATATACTGTCTGTAAAAGTCGCATATCTTTTTACGGGAATTTAAAAAAAACTGATAAGAGGATGCCTATGTGCACTCAATGA
>NC_046658.1:5818957-5820049 GCF_010883055.1 Belonocnema kinseyi
GTTCTAGCTGTGGTAGAGTAGGCGTTCCGCTTACATAGCCCCTTTTACGGAGTAGTTCAGCATGGTTTCGCAGACGTTGCTACGAAAAGTGCGATAGCTCCGAGTGTTTCTCTCACCTTTAAAATAAAGTAAGAAATGTACAATCTATTCCCGGTATATAGAATTTAAAAGTCATTGTTCTTATTCGCAAAGATTCATTATTCTTAGATTTTGAGATATAGAATAGAAATTACCCTACGCAGAAGAGGCCGAATTAGTATTTGAATTTTAATTCTGGAATACTACTAAAATTTCAATATGCAGTCTTATAGTTTAAAACTATTAAGATTTAAAATTGTTTCTATATTTCAAGAAGCAGCATTTAGAATCTATGTGTGCGGCTAAATACCCACATCACCGACATTCTTAAAAAACAAGCTCATGTCTACACGTAATAAAATATCGAGTTAAAAGTTGAAAAAATTAAATAAAAGGTACTATATAAGGTTTATCTGGTCATTATTTCACATAATTATTTTTTAAATCTATAAGAAGTAGTTTTCCTGCCAAAAGTGGTTTTTGATTGTGTCCTTCATTGGACGTTTTAGGTTCTAAGAATGCAAGTAATATGATTGTTTTACAAATCGAGAATAGGTTGTACAGTGCTTACCTTGACGAAGTTATTCTTGCGTTGCTCCTTGAAATGAACCTACTTTATATTGGTATTTTTGCCAATAAAGATTTTTAAAAAAATGAGGTTTTCGAAAAGCGAAAAAGGGTGGCTCGAATATGGCACACCTAGAAAAAATCAAAATACACGGAAAATAAACGAGTTAACGATATAAAAATATTTATTAATATAATTTTTAAGAAAATAATTTGCAGACAACTTATTGACAATAGTCGATGATCCGTAGGGCCGATAATACTCCGATGCAACCATTCTGGGATCATTTATTGCAGGTGTCTTTTTGTGCCATATTCGAGTCACTGTCTACAAAATATTCATGTCTAAGATCATAACCTCTAAAGAGAAAAATCTCCATATTTCCTTTACAATACTATTCTAGTAACCCTTCTGTATTACTGCAAGCAACATTTACTAATAAAACT
>NC_046658.1:5820149-5822916 GCF_010883055.1 Belonocnema kinseyi
ACAACAGAGGATACAAGCTGTAATTATAGGATTTTGCCGGGAGCGGGTGCTAATCTGAAAAACTGCACCTGATCCCAACGAAATCGCGGTAAAATTTCAGCTATAACCACGTCTCACGCCCGTGAGATAAGTAGTCATAGTAAGTGACGTAATCAATACGACGATTCGGCAAAAGTTTCATGCACTCTGAGGACACGGACCGATCGAAGGACGACCGCCTTCTGTATTTTATCCGCAAGTGTCTCAACATATTGTTGACACGCAGGGATGCTTTTCTGGCTATTAACCAGTAAAAGATTGGCACCTCCATGAGCGCCTAATATGAGGACGTTCCGTTTACCAGAATATTCCGAGTACAATCGTCGCAATTCCCTTATAAGGAATTATAATTCTTATAATTCTCTTTTTTTCATTCTCCTTGGCTATGACGGTTTTGTCAGCTGGTGCCGAAAATTCGATGACGAACACGGTTCGCTTCTCGAAGTCAAGGAGAACTATGCCAGGAATCGAGTATACAGCAGAAACAATTGTCGAGAATATAAAGTTCTATTATATGCGGGACTTCTCATTCTCGACAATTGAATCTATTTCCCTAGGAGCGTTTGACGGAGCGATAGTAATGTTAATGCCGTTAGAGTGACAGAGATGGTAATAAAGCACTCTTCGTGCCGCATGGTGCCTTCGACTATAGGTTGTTTCCGCATGAGTTTGACAACTAGATAATATTTGTGCTAGATGCTCGGGATGTGCATGAGACGCCCTGCAGCTATCAGCGGAAATGTGTTAGTTTGAAATGTAGCGAAAGTATGTTAAGCTGGAAATGACACCGTCTTGACATGCCGAAATGACACCGTCTTCATATGCCAAAATGAAACCCTTCGTGTTCCACTTCATTCCGAGTGAGACAAGGAAAGCAAAAGTTAGCTAACACGACATTGACTGATCCTCCACATTTCTGTAGAAGATGCCGCGCATCCTCTTATCGAGGAACTCATCACGGAAATTTTTGTTCTGGTCACTGTAAGAAGATGGTCTCTTGTATTTGCGACTCGATTTGCTGTATCCAGAATAATCCTGTTGCAAAGAAATTCAAGATTCAATATTCCACGAACACCTAGAAGGCGTAAGATGCAGAGTCGCGGGACAGAAGACTTAAGATGCATGCTTTTGTTCATGTGCATAACCTTTCATGTCCCGAAATCAAGGGATCTGAGCTCGTCCTTCGTCCATGGATGAGACGCTTGTATCTGCTCCGTAGAGTATCCTCTATCGATATCATATACTAAATGCGTCTCCGTAGCACGCCCAGATATGTATAAGTCTCTCGAGCGCAAAGGTGTCGTATAGTACCTCTTTCGACGAACTAGAGCTACATGTAATTGCTCTTTATTTTTAGCATATGTTTTAAGATCATTCATGTAAAATACATGATTGACCTTATGCGATCGATTTGCAGGTTTGCCGCAAAATTATCACTGGGAATGGCGAAGTGTAGAGATAATGGAAATAATGTGAGGCAAAAGGGGAGTGGGCTTATGATGTCGCCCTGAAAGACATCTCTCTGAAAGGAGACCTTGTTAGTTGTAACAAGATTTTTTTAGATGAGATAGTAAATCTGGTTCTCCAAAGCGGCATCAATCTCTCTATGCACCTCACGATTTGCGAATGAAACCTCAAGCTCTCTAAAAATACATATGATAAGTCTATGGGAGGTCGAATCGAAAGCTTTTCGGTAATCAATCCAGGCCATCGATAGGTCATACTGGTAGTATACGGAAGGGGTACTGAGCGCCCTTCTACCAAACATTTCGGAATTCACTCCTCCAAATTTAAATATGCGCCGAAAATATGGGCTAGATGCTGATTTCTTGAAGAAAACTTCTTCCACAAGAAGGTCTTGATACCATCTGGCCCCGAAGGGGAATAGTTCTTCATACCTCCAAATACTTTTTTCACCTCCTTGGTTGTGATGGGTGGGCATTCTTCTTCAGGGTTTACGAGGGCATCACATAGCTCCTTGAACCTATTTATGTTGTCTGAGTCTTCGACCAGTCTCTGCTGCACTTTGTATACTTCTGTCCAAAATACTTTGACCTTATCTGGTTTGGGCGGGTCGTTGGCAGTAACTGGAGGAACTTGGAAAAGTCAAGACGGGTCAGAGAGAAAATGTTTGTCTTCTCTGACCCACCTCTCTCTTCGCTCTAGACCTCTCTTAGCGTCAGATAGTATCCGTATTCTCTTAACAATATGCTGCCTGATGGTCAGCAGCTTTAACTTGTTAAGTATGTGATATTGGATCCGAAGTTCGCGTGCAAACTTTCGAACCTTGGCGGGGAAATTCCTGCCAGATGTTATGCAGTTAATCACACACTGAATGCCAGACGCGTAATATCGTGCTCAGTCTATCTTTATGTCGAGTTAATGCATTCGTCGTTTTGTCTTATGGAAAAATGTCCACGAAGCTCTTAATCCATTTCAGCCAGACCTTCAGCCATAAGAGAAATCTTAATGTTGATGTTTTCGTGGGTTATAAAGCATAGCTCTTCATCTATTGGATGCCTATCCGCGGTTGGCCTTAGTGTCTTCTCTCTTTCTATGTTGCCATCTTGTTCTGGCTCGCATCCAGGTGGTATTCAGCTTTCTACATGTTTTCCACAACACCGCTTGGGGTTGATTCCTTCGGGAACACACTTGGCCAATTTTTTGCGACTACCTGTTAATTTTTATAACCATAGTCAGCAGAAGCCCTTGGTACAAGGACCCTATA
>NC_046658.1:5823016-5829427 GCF_010883055.1 Belonocnema kinseyi
ACATTAATACAGGTTATATTTACCTTACGTTATTTATACGATTCTACGTAATGCGCAATTTCCATATGTGTTTTGTACGTTACAATACAACAAGATATGTAAATAATTTAATAAATAATATTTGCTAAATTAAAAGATTGTTATCGATCATTATCAGCGAGTTCTCAGCGGCATCCTTTTATCACTTGCTACAATTTTTCTATGACAAGACCAAATAAGAGATGTCAATAAAACATTACAAAAAAAAGGAAATTGCAGTTATGGTAGTGCAATCAACTACGGTTGAGCCATCAAGGCCAACAGTTATTAGTCGGTTTCCTGCTCAATTCGCGTAATTGCTACACCACTTTACTCTCAATTTTTAGCAGTTACCGGATTTTTTTCGAAAAACCAGATACTAAGCGCTCCCCTCACAGCAATAGGATATACCGGAATATTCCATTTGATCCGATTTATCTCTCAGGTTGTCCCAAGGGTATCCCGGGGATAACCCATCAGATGCCCCGCAAGGCGGAAATTTGGATATCCCAGAGATAACCCCAAGATATGCAGGGTAACCTTGGGACGTTTACGGGATATTCTACTGTCCCAAGTAGGACATAAATTAATTTTCTATATCCTACTTGGGACACTAGAATATCCCATAAACGTCCCAAGGTTACCCTGGATATACTGAAGTTATCCCAGGGATATCCTTGAGACAACCTGGGAGATAAATTGGATCAAATGGGATATCGCGGGATATCCTACTGCTATGGGGGACATTCCCAAACAAGATATTTCACGAGATGCGTTACTGTGCCCAGAAACGAACGCATTCCACGGTGACACAAATTCAGTCTCAAAAAGGATGCCTCTTTAAAAAAAACCCGAAATCATACCAATCGCGTTTAATATTCTCGGTGCCCCAGTCCCAATGTTTGTTCATGTTAGTTTTAGAGAAGAGGTATAAGGCTCGTGCTTTGAAACTCGAAACGTTTCTCGCACAGTCACTGGCAAAGATTGTTACATGGATAATCTTCTTGGCCAACCTAGCCTTACCTACTCGAGGTGGCTCTGTTCGTCGCACGATTCGGTGATGTTCCTGAACAATGTAATAACGTTTAACCCACTCATTTATAACGCGATTAAACTTTTGAATCACTTTTGCTGCATTGGCAACACTTGAATTTAGGTCTTCGCGGGTGCAGGTACAAAAAGATCGCATTAAATGGCTTAGCGAAGACCGAAAACATTTTCGTTAACGTGTCTTCGTCACGACAATTCGACTACTACTGAATCGCATTAGGGCTGGAGAAATATTCCAGAGATAAGAGAATTAAGCTGTAAAATATGCCGAAACCACCTTGTCAATTTTTAAAGAAGAACAGACAATTTGTGAGGTGTAACAAATTTTAAAAGAGAAATATAACTTTTGTAATTCCTTTTTTTATAAACCAAAACTCCTAGATCTTTAAATCTTGTATGCTTGAGAATAAAACTCGCTTTGATGCAATTTTGGTTTTACTTACGAGGTTTGTTTAAAAAAAAGGTGATTCTCAAATTTCGCGTGATACATAGTTAGATTTTCGATTTTGTTGTTTTGGTATGTTGGTACAAATGTCCCAAACACATGTTAACATCATCAGCTTTTTTTCATTTTTAGTTTGTTTTGGACAAATATAAAGGTTAGACGTGTTTAGGTTTACTTGGTAATTTTTGCTATCGAAAAAATGGATAAAATAATCTGTATTAAATTCTGTGTAAAAAAAAATTAAGTACTCCAACGCACATGGAATGTTGACTGTGGCATTTCGCGAATATAATTTAAGGAAAAAAGTGTTTATAAGTGGCACAAGCTTTTTACAGAACTCCGAGAGAATGTTAATGGCAATACCCACCCTGCTCACCCCAACACGTCAACAACGGATGAAAACGTTGCAGCGGTGAAGGAAATTATCATAGAAAAGTTGCTGAAGGTGAATAATACTGTAAAATTGCGTTTTTTTATATTTTTAACTTTTTGTCGACTCTATACTTAGAGTGAGATAATAATTTAAGAAATCTAAGAAACTCCTTTTTGTAAAAATAATTAATGCAAGTTAAACAAAAATTGTTCTTGCACTAATTTATTATTGTTTATAACTATGTTATCTTACAGAAAGTTGAAAATTAAAAAAACCGCAACTTTCTTGCACTGCCCAAATCGGATAATATTCACAATTATAATGAATTGTTTAAACAATTAAAGTAAGAATCTAGTTATAAGTATGAAGTAGTATTTCATGTATTAGAAACAATTTACATTTAAAAAAATAAAAAGTCACAATCACAGCCAAAAACTCGCAAACCCCATTTTTTTACTTGAGGGGATATTTTAGGACCCTATGAAATAGACTTATGGGGGTGATTTGTGAGAAATAATATATCATTAGTATTCTGCAACTCATTGTGATGAGAAAAATCGAATTTCAATAATTTCAGCTAATATTGAGTCCCCTTGTGTATTTTTTTAACGTAAAAATTCACAAATCTGTTATGGCTAATTTTGTCACTTTATTTGTTTATGTATTGTTGCTCTCTGACAAAAATTTGCAAACTGCAAACCAAAATTCTCTTAAAAATTTAATGCCGAGCATTTAAGAAAAGAAACTTTTGAATCGGTTAAGAAATACGACCTGTGGGCGATTATGGTCAATAAATTCCCATTCTAGACCACTCTGGTCGGTACGAGGGTGCATCAATACAAGTAATTATTTTTTAATTTATCTGCTATATCATCAGAGATTGTACCTTATCGACAGTAGATCAACCCTCCAAACCATGAAGGCAGAAAATCTACACAATATCGATCAAGTTAAGAATCTTCAATAACAGAAAATGCTTAACGTCTTAATAAGACTTTATTATGGAATAGGGTTGCTTCCAAACTCAGATATAATTGTCCCAATAAATGGATCTTATAGTACATAAAATTCTAATTATAAAAATGCCCATAAAATATTTGTTACATATTGTCTACTATTTTTAATTTAAGATGATGATTCTCAAATATATTTTTCTGTGCCGATGGTTTGTTTTGATTATGTGCACATCGAAAATAGAAGTCGCAAAATATTGTTTCAAAAAAATGTCAAAGGAGGGTTCCTTAAAAAACAATAGAGAAAATCTACCGAAAATAGATATATTTATGGTATGTATAAAGAATTCATTGAAAAAGTACTTAAATCTAGCTGGTTTACTAAACAATTCCTAAATATGTACGATTTTTAAATGTGTTAATAATTGTATTTACTGTTTTCCTTCAACATACTACTGACTCGTAAAAAGCCAAATGTTACAACAAGATAACTTTTTCTTGTCACATAATCATGAGTTTCGCATCGGCACATTGATATATAATTATGAGAATCTTTGAGTCACGTGACACCTACGTGACACCAATTTGAATAAGTGTTTTACTGCCTTCAATTTTTAATAATTTTTGTCTGTTGAACTACGCAAAAGAAAAAGAAATTCTAACGCACCTTCGATTCAGCTAAAAATTATGTATTAAAAAATTATTTTATCTAAACTCGCGACACAACTCTATTGTTGATCTTGTTGACGTGGTTCTGACAAGGACCGTTAACACGAGTAGAGGCCTTCCTCCAGGAAACTTTTTCATGACGAAAACTACTATCAGAGAGATAACTACAGGCATCTGCCTTTGAAGCTTAACAACTCAGTCAACAAAAAATTCTAGCGCAACAAAAACAACAGTCATTTAAAAGCTGAAAGTATTCTACGTTAATGAGCTTGAAGACCTTTATGCAAAAAAAATTTTGTGCTTAGTACACTGAAAAATGTAAAAAAGTAAGGATTTTTGGGTACATTTAAGAACAGTCAAATTTAGAGCATTATTTCTTATACAAGGGGCTATGGAAAAAATTTGAAAAAATTCATGATTATGAGGAAAACTGTTGTGAATCAGTTGCAGTTGAGAATTTTAAAAAATAATGAAAATTGTTGCTTAAAAGCACATAAATGTGCAACTGTATTATCTTCAGTTCTAATACAGATATTAAAGCGATTCAAACTGCAAACTGTAATGCATAGTCTCTGTATTTATTTTCAATCGCCCGTAAAGATCTGTTAGTCTTATCTTTATGAAAATCACGATATTTTTAGACATTTTTTTTTGTTGGAAAATAAGTGACAGAAAGCAGGGGGGGGGGGCGTTTTTTTACTGCCGACCGCTGGTCCCTTTCTTTGACCCGTGGCCAGGTGCCATCCAAGTATTCAGAACTAGGGGCCGAAGAATGACACCACCGGTCGGTAGTAAAACAAAAAAAGGGCCCCCTGCTTTCTGTCACTTGTTTTCCAAAAAAAAAAAAAAATGTCCGAAAATATCGCGCTTTTCATAAAAAAGAAGACTAATGCATCCTTCGCGGTGATTGAAAATAAATACAGAGCCTATCAATTACAGTTTGCAGTTTGAATCGTTTTAATATCTGTATTAGAACTGAAGATAATATAGTTGCACATTTTTGTACTTTTAAGCAACAATTTTTATTATTTTTTTAATTTTTCTACTGCAACTGGTTCACAACAGTTTTCCTCATACTCATGAATTTTTTCAAATTTTTCTTATCGCCCCTTGTATAAGAAATAATGCTCTAAACTTGACTGTTCTTAAGTGTACCCAAAAATCCTTACTTTTTTTACATTTTTGAGCCTGCTAAGCGCAAAAATTTTTTTACATAAACATCTTCAAGCTCATTTACGTATAACACTTTCAGCTTTTATATGATTGTTGTTTTGTTGCACTAGCATTTTTTTTACTAAGTTTTTAAGCTTCAAAGGCAGATGCCTATAGTTTTCTCGCCGATAATAAATAAATCACAGATGTACTTGCTCTTCGGCAATGTGTAAATGCATGTATCAGTATTTTTATGTATTAATGCCTTTTTGAATGTGTAAGTAATGTCAAATCTTGTAATCCAGTTTTCACACAGATACTCAGGTCCAAATGTCTTTCTTACTATAAATGCAATTTACGTCAACTGCATTTCCAGATGGGAATATTTTATGAATTATTAGTACATTCTTATAAAAGCCTAATCAAAATATTGTATACTTTTCAAATTATCTAAAGATTTGAAACTTGTGGGAATTGTAATATTAACAATAAATATAAACTTCGTCTATTTATGCATCATGCACTGTTATCATTACCTGTGAGATTCCCAGCATTTCGTTTGATTATGGAGGTGATCGAAGAGACAACCTTCTGGTACAAGAAGGGCATCGCTCTGGAAAGCTCCTTCTGAAAAAATGGAATTAATGTAATATTTATAATTTGACTGATACGTAGCATTACATTTCATGCAAGAAATAGAAACTCCTATCTTTCAGCTCACTTATCTTTTTTTATAATCTCTCTTTTATATTACTTTTAACTAAATTGTAAAGAGAGGTTCCTATCAGATTAATGTGCTTAATTAGAATAACCAATTTAATTAATTTGTGCAATCTAATCAGATTCTAATCAGAGCTGATTTTTAATTTTACTTTATTCCACTTCTGTGCTAATAAACATTATAAAAAAAATGGTAATTTATACATTTTTTATTTCTTATAATCTATAACCAATGGAAGTAAATTCGGGGAAGTAAATTTATTTTTAATTAATAAATTGTACAAACAAAGCGTAAGGTTTTAAAAAAATGTAATTTAAAGCGCCCATTAGGAAAAGGATTTTGAAAATATGTTTAAATATCGCTTTCAATGTCAAAACTTGCTGAAAATTTTATGTTTTTTCAATTTATTCTCGAAAATACAAAAACTTTGCACTATAAAACATCAAGTGAAACTTGCATACCCTCAATGAATAGACCTTTTATTATTTTTAGAATAGTAAAGATCTCACTTGTTACCCTTCTTAACATTTCTAATACTTTTCAGTTTATTGGGGTACGACTGGTAACATGAATCGTTTAGGTCACACTGTAAAAAAATTTCCAAAGGCTTGGGGGGGGGGAAGACAACGCTGTGACTTGTCACAAAAATAATGTAGGACATACATAGAACTCTTTCCTGGGTGTTGTGGGGGGGGGCACCCATGTGACTGGTCGGAGAAATAATGTAGGTTACACCCCTAATCATTTCACAAGAGAGACTACAGAATTTAAAGGTTTTTTTTTTTATGAAAACAGTGAAACAATATATTTTTATACAAGAGAGACAAGAGCGTTGAAATGTTTCTTCGTAAAAAATGACACAATATATTCTTATACAATTGAGACTAGAGAGTATAGAGGTTTCTTTGTGAAAACAATAAAACAATATATTCTTACAGTCTGTCAAGTTAAAGCGTGGGTGGCTTTACTCGCAGTCGGTAAGGTGTATCGACATGATTTTGGTGTCAAAATATTAAGAAGAGCTCCCTCT
>NC_046658.1:5829527-5836725 GCF_010883055.1 Belonocnema kinseyi
GCTGACGAACGACGATGATTTTCCCATGTACTTTGCAGCTTGATTGTGAGACAATTTGGGACTTTTTGGGTGGGAACAAAGGAACACAGCCTCGAAGCGCGATTCTGAAAACCATGTTACAATATATTTTTACACAAGAGATACTAAGGAGATTAAAGGATCCTTCGGGTAGCAATGAAAAATATACTTACATACCAAAGAGACTTTAAAGTTCATAAGCTTCTTCTGCTAAGGCAGAAGAACAATATATGAAACAAATAGAATACACGGAGAGACTTTCCACATAAATATTTGATTCATTCTGTATGTATAATTTAAAAAAAGTAAGTATTTAGGGATAATCGTGGTAGTTCTATAAAGATTCCTGCTATAATAGGAGATGATGGTATTTCTTTATGTATTATTATAAATGTAAGCGAGCAAAAATTAGTATTCACGTTTAAAAAAAGTCTTATTTGCTGTTTGAAAATGGTGAGTGTGCAAAACTGATAAAGGTCAATAACAACTTATGCGGTCGATTCAAATAAAACACTGGAAATTTGCACAACACTAGAATTAATTATTTATTGAATATGTTGAAATCAAATCGAAATTAAGCCGCGCACTTCACTTAGTCTACGTGAACATTTAATTCCGCTTCAAAGAACATTGGTCAAAATTAATATTCAAATAACATTTAAAATTCAGTTTTACAACACTCGCGCTAGGACGGAATGTTCATAACCCGTCTGTCGATTCGGAAAGGAATTTATAAGTTTCTAAAGAAAAGTTCAGCAAAGGGAATAAAGAGAAGTTCACGACAAGCGATAGAAAATCTCCACTGCCGTGTTATGTCAAAAAGCCTATGTTCGAACCTCGTAACTCCCTCTCAAGGGCCCAAAATCCATCCTCACGACTTTGCTCAGCCAATTGCAATAAGCGGAGGCGTGAGAGATGCGTGCGCAGTTTTTGGGACTGCACGTGGGTTATCGACCATGATGCCTTCCAAATTCCTGGGAGTTTTAAATATGTGGCCCCTTTTTAGGAGCGTTGAAGGTCTCAGGCCGATATTAACTAGAGTGCAACTTTTCCGTCCTAAAGAGACTCGGTATGTAATTCGACTCTTCCTCAAATTCTAGGGTGTCTGAAGAACGTAAACTCTCTGTGTTTTTTAGATTTATTTTATTGCTTTTCAAGGGAAAATAAAGTGATTTTTGTCCGAGGTTATACTAAATATCTGAACATACTTTCAGAAGAGAGAACTTTGAATTTATAGTTTTTCAAGAGAGCAATATCCTGTGGACCCACTTGTTAGAAAAAGTCGTAAAAGTCAAGAGCCATATTGACCAGATATGTTAAATTTCTGTTTGCCATCTATCGTAAAATGAGGTTTTGTTTCGAAACGAAAGACGAGTTCTTATTTCTAAACTGAAGTTATAAGTAATTAAACTCATAATATTGCGTTCTGATGTAAGTCTTATATTTAAATCACCCGCGTATAATGGGTAAGGCGGAGTTCATAACGGGGATTCGCTAGTCGCGGAGATTTACTTTATTTTTAGCCTAAAGGTGGCGCTGTAATTATTTAATATCTTATCCCTACGTTACACCTTTCCCCTCAGAAAAGAAAAAGTCGCTAATTAATAAAGTGACTTTTTCGAAAGAAACTCTAAAACGTATGGATAAAATATTTCTTAAACTAAACACCTTTTACTGAGAGTTAACTTAATTTTTTTTTATTACTTAAGCATACGGTTTTACATATATTCAACATAGTTATACAATGTATGTTAAAATAGAGTACATTTATTACGTATAGGGTTGATATCTTACATTTGTTACAAACTCCTGACATAGGTGTTTGAATTAATGATGGTGGTAACAAACTGAAAATCGCTTCTTTGAAAATAAAGGCGTTGAAATAACGCGACCGTAAATAATTAATTAAATGTCCTGCTGTGGGTCTTCTTCTTGGTCGAGGGTGACAGGGAAGGCGGCGAGCTTCAACTTGTCTAAGTGAACAATCTTCATCTTATCAGGCTTAATTCTAATTGAGGCGTTTGATTCGCCCACAAGTTGTTCCAAGATGTAGGGACCTGTATAATAGGCGTCAAATTTCGATACTCGCGGTACTTTTAATAAATAAACGGAACCCCCTTTTCTAAAATTCTTAGGGTTCGCTTTTAGTTCGTCGTACCGTTTTGACCTTTTCTTTGCGGCGATTAGGTTTTCTGTTGCTGTCGCTTGTATGTCACTGATTCGGTGAAAAAGTTCTTTCATGTATTCTACGTAGGTGAGTGGTACCTTATCTAAGATACTAGTGGGCAGTCTCGCTTCTCTTCCGAACACGAGGGCATATGGCGTGAATCCAGTAGATTCGTGGATCGAAGTATTATATGACAAAACTGCATATCTCAGCCACTTTTCCCAGTTTTGTTTGGTAGCAAAACTCTTTAAATACTCAATTAAAGTTATGTGACTTCTTTCGAGGGAGCCTAATGATTGTGGATGAAAAGCAGTGGATTTAATCTGATCGATGTAGAATATTTTGCAAAATATTCTCATAATATTCGACGTGAAGTTACTGCCCTGGTCCAAATGTATCACATGGGGGCAACCGTATCGGGAAATAAATCCCTCGGCGAGAGCGTACGCGACAGTGATAGAATTTATCGAGGGAAGGGAAATTGCATCCGAGTATTTTGAAAAGTTATCCTGTATAGTCCGAAATATACTTGTTCCCTGATTCGGTATCCGGGAGGGCTCCGACGATGCCGATATGGATTTTATCGAAAGGTTGAGTCGTTGTGTCAGTGATTATCATAGGTTGACGATTTTTTATTCGGAGCAACTTATTTTCTTGACCTTTCCGACACAACCTCACGAAGTTTTCTACGTCCGTCTTTAAATTCTTCCAAAAGAAATTCTCGCGAATACGCCAATAGGTTTTAGAAACCCCTTTGTGGCCGCCGAAGGTGGACTCATGATTTTCCTTAATGATTTGTTCGCGATCTTCTCCAGGTGGAAATCGAATTTCACCGGAACAAATACATATTTGCAACCCGGAACCCGCAAAATGTTGCCGTATTGATTGCTCGATCGAAGTTCATGAAATATCATGTAGATCATTCCCGACTTTCGAAACCTTTACTGCGGATACCTCTAATGCTTCCATAGCTTGTTTCAGACGTAAAATTGCTCCGGATATAATATTTAAAAAAGGTTTATCATCTGCTTTATCTTTGATTGTGACGTTAAAAACATATCTGCCTTTTATAGCTAAAACCGTGATATGGCCCAGTGGAAGATTTTGTTTTTTCAATAATCCGGTGTCGAGTATTTTAGCATCGATTAGTTCCTTATTCACAGGTGAATTTAAGAGGCAATCTGCGGATATAAAATTTATCACATGGGATGTTCCCATTCTAATTTTATCTTTGCTATAATTAATGCAAGAATCAGTTATTATTAGCACTGACGACACGTTTATTGCGTCCTCAGAATCAAGGTTTAGGCATCCAAACCCCCCATCGACACCTTTCCTCTCTTTTGTAAATCCGCCACCTGCAATCCGTGCGGTTATATTTGCTTCACAGTCCATATTCAAGGTTTTTCGCTCATCATAAGTATGAGGTTTCTGGGACACATCGATGCAATCTACACTCATGGTTTCCCCTCTGGAACAGGTTTGAGGTTTACGGGGCTCATTGGTATGAGACACATTAATGCAATCGACACTCAAGTTTTCCCCTTCGGGACATGTATAAGGATTATGAGACTCATCAATCCTGTCCACACTCACCACTTTTTCCGCGGGACGATTATGAGGTTTACGGGACTTGTCGATTTTCCGGGAGTCCAAGATCCAGCGATTTACAAAAACGTATTCAACGAGGCTTTCTATACACTTTTCAGTTTCGGGATGTTCTAAATTGGTTTCCCCCTCTCTCAGCATTCTGTGACTCAGCACGTGGTACGCACTGTCCCTTGTCGGCTCGACAAGTGCTGAAGAAGAGACAGCCGAGTATTTCCTTGAAATATAATAGTTACCGATGCTACAGGGATTTCGTGACAGTGCGTCAGCATTTAGGTTTGCACTACCTGGTTCGTAAACGATGTTATACTCGTATTCATTTAATTTAATCTTCCATCGACAACCCAGACGATAGCTAGGAGCTCTTTTTCCGTTGTGCAATAGTGTATTTCAGCCAGATTTAATACACGCGAAGCGAATGATATTGGCAAATCCCGACCGATAATTCCTTGGCTCAATACCGCACCTAACGCGAAGTTGCAAGCGTCTGTTGTCACAACAAATGGCTGATCAAATTTTGGAAATTGTAAAATCGGTTCGCGACAAATTTGATCTCGAAGTGTTTCAAAAGAGTTTTGATGTATGAATGTCCATTCGAATCTGATACCCTTTTTTAATAGCTGATTTACTGGTTTTGTGATTTTTGCAAAGTCTGGAATAAACCGGCAGTAGTATTCTATCAAACCTAGAAACAGCTTGATATTTTTTTGACACTTCGGAATGGGAAAGTTTTTTACGGCATCAATTTTCCTAGGATCCGGTTTCACTCCAGACTGAGTGATCACGTGATCCAAATAAGTGATTTCCTTTTTAAGAAACTGACACTTATCGGGTTACAAGGTCAACCCTGCTGATTTTAGTCGCCCTAACAGAGCTCTCAGTTTCCTAGAATGATCTTCCAGCGAACTACCGTAGACGACAATGTCGTCCATGTAGACGAAAAGCTCTATTCCCTGGAGCCCGGTTAGAACTCTGTCCATAAGCCTCTGAAACGTGGCTGGAGCATTTTTTAATCTAAACGGCATTCTTGTAAATTCTAGATGCCCGTAGGGAGTAGAAAATGCTGTCTTTGCTTCGGAATTCTCATGCAAAGGTATCTGGTGGAAACCAGATGCGAGATCGAGGACAGAGAAATAACGTGCACCGCCGAGCTGGTCTGATATATCGATGATATTCGGGAGGGGGTAAGCATCTCCTACCGTTTGTTCATTTAGTGACCGAAAATATATCACCATCCTCCACCTTTTGTTTCCCTGAGCGTCAGGTTTTTTTGGCACAATCCACAGGGGTGCATTGTAAGATCAATTAGATGGTTGAACGATGTCATTTTTTAAAATATCTTTAACTTGCTTTTCTACTTCCTCTTTAAGGATCTGGGGGTTGCGATATTGTTTGTGATTTATGTGGTGTTTATTTGTTGTAATTATTTCATGTGATACTTCACTAGTCGAACCTAACTTGTCGTCCGGCAAGTGAAACTGATAAAGGTGGTCGCCGAGTATCGAGAGCATATTTTGCTTCTCTTCCTCGCTCTGTCCCTCGAGGTCAATGACCTTTAAAAGGGCGGCAAAGCGAGCAGCACGTTCCTTCTGTCCTTTTGGAAACAGTGGGGGGCATGAACCGGCTCTAGCACATGGTGTTACGACTGTATATTCGTCAAGTTTATGTACGCCAATGGGTGACAGAGAAAGCTCGATATCGTGACTCGTGCTATTTACGGCGTAACATTTAGCTGAATTTCCGTTTTTTTCACAAGTACTTCACCCAAAAATATACCTGGACCAGCATTAAGTCTACCTATATATCCTACCTCCAATTGTGAGTCTTTCAAAGGAATATCAACCAACGTTTTTGCTCTGGCGCGTAATTTGAGCTTGGAATAAATTATACCGTCTATCGGATTTTGAATTCCTAACTAAAGGGTTATACCAGCAAATTGAAGAGTTGCTCTATGTTTTTCTAAAAAACTAATTCAAGAATTCCACTTTGTTCAATTGGAAAATCCCTCGGAACAATTTGAAATGTTGATTCTACACCTTTGGTTGTTATTTTAATTTCTCCAAGAGTTTTAACTATTTCCGGCCCTATCCCTACTAAATCATAAATTTTCGCACGATTTATCCAGGCGCATGAATCCACGGCGCTTTCTTTAATCAAGTTTAATTCGCATCCGGTGTCATCCATCAGAAGAGCGCTATTTTGAAAGAAGGCTCGGTCGTCGAGCCTTACTGTTGGTTTTTCAAATTGCCCGTTTGTTCTTTCGAGGCAGAGGAGTACACGTTTCTGGAGCGACCCGTTTGATTTTGGATCACCGTTGCTCCATTTTGACGACTCTTTCCTGAGTTTAAATCTCCGTTCTTATAAAATCTTTCTCTTCTATCCTGTACTTCCCGTTCGTGTTTTTTATAGATAGCAGTCGCTTGTAGTGTGATTTCGGAAAGTGCTATATTCACAAAATTTAGAATCTTCCTTTTCTAATCTTGGACATTCGCGCCTAATATGTTCCATTTCTTTACAATGAAAACATTGAATAGAGGAAAGGCGCTGGTTTTTTGACCTTCTGCCCTCCTCTTCGGCTTCAATGTGGGCTACTCGTTTGAGGTTTACGCTCTGAAATAAAGGGTTACGATCTTGTACAGTAGAACCTGCCCCTTTGTTATGAACTCTACGCCAACTCTTATTTTCTAAATCTGCCCCCGCGGCCAACTCGATAGCTACATCCAAGGAAAGAGGCGATTTATCTCTCATAAAAGTAAGAGTATCTCGGTCTAGGCCTTAGAAATTATTTTGTTTAATAATACCGTTACTCTTGTGCCATAATCAGGGATAGTCTCGTCTGGGTTCCTGTGTATATTAGCCAATTCCTGAGCGATTTGACTAGTATATTCCCGTGGCATGTAAATTCCCTGTAAAATACGTAAAATGTCTTCCGAGCTGGTCCCCACGATTTTATTTCTAATTAAAATAATAAGGTACGGAATTTCATGTGGTTCTAACAGAGCCTTGGCGGCTTTACACTATTCAATAAACATTACAACGGACATATTTGCTCCATCGAATTCTGGAATGAGGTCCTTTGCAAATTTAAGAAGGCCCTCCCCCACCTTTTTGACAGGACCTGAAGTCAAGCACGATGGGTCTGAGGAACCAGATTTCGCGGACAAGTTGTCAGATTGAAAATCAAGGGTTTGAACAGTTTGAAATGGGGATGGGATCGCATCCCTCACTACGATCGCTCTTGACGTGTCGCCACTCTCGTCATGACTTTCACGGGGATCTGCGATCGGTGTATATCGTTTCGCGGAAAGTCCTCTCCTTGAAGTGGCTATACCGCGTTTCACTTTTAGTGTTTCGAGACATTATGATTATTTTATTTTAATTTCAGTTCCTTTAAAACATAAATAT
>NC_046658.1:5836825-5843114 GCF_010883055.1 Belonocnema kinseyi
TTCGTTTTGATTCTATGTAGAGGCAGAAACGAAGGGATTATGATAACTAAATCTAGGACTTACTACTTGATGCGTTTTCGAAGTGCGCTACTCTGAAATAAAAATAAACAATTTCACAAAGTCACAACCACAAAAATTCAACCGTAATCTTCTTCGTTAATAACCCCACCTACTGAGCCACGTCGTTGGCAGACGTTAGTTCTCCAGTTCCTAAAGGTCCCTCGGTGGATCGCACTTCACGCACGATCATCCCTCGTAGGATCGCACCTATGGCCCGTACGACCTCCAACGGTGGATCGCACTTCACGTACGATCGTCGGTCCAGATATCCCACGCTTGACTTGTTTTAGAGTCAGCAGATAATAGAGAAGGCTTTTGAACAATCAATTAGTTTTCTCTATTCACTTATTATGATACTGCAAAGTCACATGGGGTATGATTAAGGGTGGATCAACAAGTCCATGATAAGTTTTGAATTTGCCACTCCAGGTGCAGTATCCCACCGCTCACACCAAAAATCTCTTACGTCCTGAGAGGTGCGATTTTGCTCTCAAGAGATGGCGGGATCATTGCTCTAGGACGCAAGGTTCATAAACCGTCTCTTGTTTCGGAAAGAAATTTATAATTTTCTAAAGAAAAGTTCAGCAAAGGGAATAAAGAGAAGTTTACGACACGCGATAGAAAATCTCCACTGCCGTGTTCTGTCAAAAAGCCTATGTTCGAACCTCGTAACTCCCTCTCAAAGGCCCCAAAATCCACCCTGGCGACTTTGCTTAGCCAATTATAATAGGCGGACGCGTGAGAGATGCGTGCGACCCCTTTTTACGAGCGTTGAAGGTCTCAGGTCGATATTAACTAGAATGCAACTTTTCTGTCCTAAAGAGACTCGGTATGTAAATCGACTTAAGGGAAAATAAAGTGATTTTAGTCCGAGGTTATACTAAATATCTGAACATACTTTCAGAAGAGAGAACTTTGAATTTATAGTTTTTCAAGAGAGCAATATCCTGTGGACCCACTTGTTAGAAAAAGTCGTAAAAGTCAAGAGTCATATTGACCAGATATGTTAAATTTCTGTTTGCCATGTATCGTAAAATGAGGTTTTGTTTCGAAACGTAAGACGAGTTCTTATTTCTAAACTAAGGTTATAAGTAATTAAACTCATAATATTGCTTTCTAATGTAAGTCTTATATTTAAATCACCCGCGTGTAATGGATAATGCGGAGTTCATAAAAGGGATTCGCTAGTCGCGGAGATTTACTTTATTTTTAGCCTAAAGGTGGCGCTGTAATTATTTAATATTTTATCTCTACGTTACAATCCCACCATCTGACCGACTGTACTGGGCTTATGGCAAGGGATTCCCCGCCAAATCTCTTTAATCATGCGTGCGTTTGTAGTACAAAAAAAGTTGTAACTAGTGAAATTTAAATTAAAGTTTAAACCAATTTCAAATTGGAAATTATTTATTTAAACTCTCAATAGTTTACACATATAAAATAAAAGCTTTTAGCACTTTTCAATTAAAAAATTTTAAGTAAGTGTAATTAAATTGCAAAACATAAACCTTCACACTTTAATAAATTGAATTTTTTAAAGATATCTGGTTTAAAAATATGAATTAACGCTATCATTTTAAATTGTCTAAATGTAAACTAATCGTCAATTTCAACTCGCATTAATACAAATGTGAAGAAATGAAATATGTCCCTCTTCCAACTCAATAAAATCGTTATAAAAAAAAACGATTTTTTGGAAAATATAGATTACAACGAATTTAGATCAATTAACATGTATAAGGTAAGGCGGATTCACATAGCCTTACTGATAAGTGATAGTGAGTCAGTCCGGTATAGAATATTAAAAATCTAATTTGAATTTTTATCCAAAATAAATTAATATCTTTTAAATTAATTGCAGAACACAAAACAAATAAATACGATCGACCCTAATATCAATTAAAAAGTCGTCTTTACTGTTATAATAGTTGGGTCAATTAAAAAACGATATATTTAAAAAAAAACAGCAAGGATATCTAACTATATCCAAAATGAGTGCCTCTTCCTATATAGAAAAACTTTAAAAAACACATTTCCTTCCTTCCAGTTCTATAACAACCGTAGCAATGAAAAAAAATAGTTTAAATTCAGAAAAAATAGAAAATCTAATTATTGTCATATTTATTATTTTATTTTAATTACTTTAAATAATGAATAATTAATCAATATTTTTTCATCTTAATTTTGAAGTGAAATGTTAAAAATTGGTGTGTGATATAATTGTTCATTGTTCAGGATGTTCGAACAGAATTTCTTCCTGAATATATTTTCCTGAAAATATAAATATGTTAAATATGCTCCGAATTTTAAGCAACTATTAATATAGTAAAAAGCAAATTCTAAAAAATAATGAGGAAGCTCATTTTTCTCGTAGGCTCAAGTTGATTAGAGTTCAATATATTAAAGGCATTTTTCGTTGATAGTTGAAATTTTTTAGTGGTAATTATAACTTTCCTACCCTGAAAAAAATGTTTAGGTATATTATCTAGAATTATTGCTATCCCAGCTAGAAAGTATCGCTGGATTTCGTCTTCCTAAATAGTTAGCTGTATTGAACAGATTTTCTTGCAGGCAAAATATAGGTGCAGTATCTAGAAAATTTAGCTGCCATGTCTATATTTCTATTGCTAAACAAGTATAGGTGTCACACCTAACCAGGCTCAGCTGGACATTCTAGGTGAAAAATATAGCTAAACTTGACAGCCTATCTAGCTGCGTTTTCTGGCTGAAGTGCCTATAATTTTTTCTAGCTAATAGGCCGATATATTTCTAGGTATAATGACAAAAAAAAATATCAACCATATATATAAATACCTAAACCTTTATTTATGTATTAGATACATCCATGGCTTAATAATTAAAAATCTTAAATTGAAAACAGTATATTATGATCAATAAATGTCAATATGTACAACAGGGCGAATCGAGAAAAAGTTGTAAACAAACATTTTTTGAGATTATACGTGCACTGATAAAAGAATTCTTACGTTCCTTTGAAAGATTTAATAAAATTCTGGAGGTTACAGCTAATCAAAAACTCTTATTTCCATATTTGGTTCAATCATTGTCGTGGCATTGCTTTATATATTATTCATTTTTTAACTCTCACAAGCCACACGACGCGAGGCACGAGCTTCTTGTATTTACGGAAAGTTCGGGCAATAGGGTTGTTCAAATTAATGCAAGGCAGTAATTTTTTTAAATGATTTCCAATTTATAGGCATAAAACTGATGGTACAATTATTTTAGGTTAGATTTTTAGCTGTACGAGAAAACTAATTATAGGAAATATGCTGTTTGATCATGACTGCTAGAATGTTTAGCAAATGATGATAGAATTATCTGCCACATTTTCTGTCTGAAGAAGACAGACGGTTTATATACCTTAGCTATCTAGTTTGCAGTTCTACATAAACTTTATTGCAAATTCAGCTGTATCTCCCCAGCAATATATTACTAGCTACAACAGATATACCATTTTTTTCAGTGTAAAAGCTTGTACCATTAGGAAATTTCTGGTACTTCTATAAAGTTACTTTTATAAATTAAGAAACAATATTTGATTTTATATACAACAATTATACCCTTCCTATACAGTTATATATTTATAAGGACAAAGAAACAGATTATTCATAATTAACTTGCGTAACTGTTCCATACTTATTATAGTGGTGTAAAAAATATCCTTATTTTTTTCTTTTAAAATGGTTAGATCCCTAAAAATAGTTCCTTTTCGCGTAAAATGTCCATTGTATATTGGCAGAATTAAAAAAAAATTTAGGTATCTCAGCCTACGATTTGCAAAAAATTGATTATATTATTTTAGTTTCCGCTGTTAATGATTTTTTTTTACTTTCGAATAGGTAAACGATAAACTGCATATGTACTGAGGAAGAATTAGAAATTAATAGTGGAAATTAAAAAAGCAGTTCTGTGGAAAATAGGCTTGAGAGATCCCTAAATATTTTTTTTATAAAGAATGACAATATTCAGGGGACATTTCGACACCAAAAGGAACGATTTGTGGGGCAGATATTTTTGAAAATATACTTTTTTTAACTACGCTTTATTTATTCCTCTAGAATCAAACCGAAGGGCCTATGACAAAGCCACCGAACGCGTCCTAGGGTTGCGGATAGAGGGTCCCTGTACCAAGGGATTCTGCTGAATATGGTTACAAAAATAAATAGGCAGTCGCGGAAAATTGTCCAGGGGTGGTCCCGAAGGAATTAACCCCCATGCGGAGGTGTGAAAACCGTGCCGAAAGCTGAATGGCACCTGGGTGAGGTGTCTAGAACTGTGACTTTGGGATACCGGGCGACCTCTCAGAGTACGCAGCCTTATACTTGCTTGCGGGGCTCTACAAGGATGGACAATATAGCCTTTCCCTAGCTTCTCGTGGGAACAACAATGACAACACGAAACATAGTTGTAGTAAGAGCGGTTCAAAACAACAGAACGCGCAGGGATCCCGAGAATGGGTCGGCCAACAATGCCGACCAATCTAGAGCTGGGGGAGCCAAGGAAAATGGATACCATGCGATGGATCGGCGGGATCTCGCGAACTTTGGGTGGATGGAGCAACTGAATCACGCCTTGCTAGAGTGCTACGATGCGATTATGGCCCGTGAACGGGGTTACATTGCACGGCTGCATGCTCTGTGATGCGAGAAACACCCAGAGCTATCGCACTTTTCGCAGCAACGTCTGCGAAACCATGCTGAACTACTCCGTAAAAGGGGCTATGTAAGCGGAACGCCTACTCTACCACAGCTAGAACAAGCCGGCAACAAAGAAAGAGAGGCCACACTAAGTCCAACCGCGGGCAGGCATCCAATAGATGAAGAGCGATGCGTTACGACCCGGAGAAATATCAACACCAAGGTTTCTCTCAAGCCTAAAGATCTGGCTGAAATGGATGACGAGCTTCGTGGACTTTTTTCCGGTGAATCCGACCTCTGAGCTATCAATTATTGTGTGTATAATGCAGCGAGAGCTTTGGCCGATGCGAACCGTAAAACAAAACCAACGGCTGATCATCAGACCAAAAGACGAATGCGTCAACTTGCCATAAAGATAGGCTGGGCAAGACAGTACGCGTCCCGCATTCAATGGGTGATTGACTACATCACATCTGGGAGGAATTTTACCGCCAAGGTTCGAAAGTTCGCGCGCGAACTCCGGACTCGTTATCACACACTTAACAAGTCAAAGCTGCTGACCATCAGGCAGCATATTGTTGAGAGAATACGTATACTATCTGACGCTAAGAGAAGTCTAGAGCGGAGGAAGAGGTGGGTCAAGGAAAATCAACAGTTTCTCTCTGACCCATCTCGACTCTTCCAAGACCCTCCAGTTACTGTCGAACACCCACCCAAACCAGAGGAGGTCGAAGTATTTTGAAGAGAAGTCTACGAAGTTCAGCATAGCCTGGACGAAGACTCAGAAAATATAAATAGCTTCAAGGAGTTATGTGTTGCCCTCATAACACCTGATTTAAGAATGCCCACCCGTCACTACCGAGGAGGTGAAAAAAGTATTAAGAGGGATGAAGAACTATTCCGCACCGGGACCAGATTGTATCAAAACCCTCTGGTGGAAGAAGTTTTCTTCAACCCATCAGTATTTAGCCCGTATTTTCACCTCATATTTGAAGTCGGAAGAGCCGATTTCAGAGTGGTTGGTGGAAGGGCGCACAATACTCCTGCCGAAAATAGGCAACTTAGTTGACCCGAAGAATTACAGGCCAATAACTTGTCTGAACATGCTTTATAAGATATTCACAGCTATCCTAAATGATAGGATTGTTCGGGCAATTGAACTTGTGTGGCAAGAAACATATGAACAACGAGGCTCAAAGAAAGGCGTAGCCGGATGTCGGGAGAACCTGCTCATCGATAGATGTGTCTGCAAAGATGCAACATTCTACCAGCGTGACCTATCGATGGCCTGGATTGATTATCGGAAAGCTTTCGATTCTACATCCCATAGACTTATCATCTGTCTTTTGGAAATCTTAAAGGTTCATCCGCAAATAGTTGGGTGCATAGAGAGATTAATGTCGCTTTGGAAAACCAGATTTACTATCTCATCTGGAAAAAATCGTGTGACAACTAACAAGGTCACATTTCAGAGAGGTGTCTTTCAGGGCGACACCATGAGCACACTCCTCTTTTGCCTTACATTATTGCCACTATCTCTAGCACTGCGCCATTCCGACGGGTACTTG
>NC_046658.1:5843214-5856455 GCF_010883055.1 Belonocnema kinseyi
CCATGCGCCACCGTGAAACACAACATCACGTGACCCCCATTTTTTGTGCAGTGGTTTAAAAAGATTGCAAGGCGTTCGTAACGAAATGTTCAACATTCTGTTTCACATCTTTCAAAGCACTATACTAATTTTCGTTATTTGAATACATTATTAAATTTAATACCGTCACTTGGAAATACTGTATTTTTTCAAAAGTAAGAGTCTAAAATTCGTACGATTTATTCCAAACAGAGATATTAGGCTGCATTTTCATAGTCACTATTCGACTTTTTCTAGCCGAATCTCGATTATCCCTAAATTCGTACACTTTATTTGAATTATGGATATGCCATGAAAGGAATATTAATATCAAAAGTCTCTCCCTGTAGCCTCTGTCAGGGTGCTCGTGCACGGCCGACCATTCTCCTTGTCTTCTTAACTGCAATTAATTCTGAAGCCTATCGTGACATGCTGACGGATTTTTTGTGGCTGAACATGAATGAAATGGATGTGGATGACCTTTGTTGCCAATAAGATGGCGCAACAGCAGACACAATTCGTCAAACAGTCAAGTTATTGGCGACTTAGTTTGGCAATCGCATAATTTCCAGGAATTGTGACCATCGGATGCAGGTCTGCGAAAAAAGCCGTGGTGGACTCTTGCATTATATCATTTTTCATGCATGAATGACAAGTGAGCACCTTTCATTCTCACTCAAATGTTTACACAGGAAAAAGTGTAATTTTCCAATTTAAAAACGTACCAACAGATGGCAGGCATATAGATTTTTTTAATTGAAGAGATGAAGGTTAGTTTTTGACACATCCTTGGCGAGGTGCAATAATACAGCCAACCGATCTGCTTATCCTCCCATTTCCTATGCGTGAGGTGTAACGAAGCCGGGTTACATAAAAAACTATGCGTAATTTACACGAAAAATAACTATTATTGAAAACAAAATATAGAATCAAAACCCACCAATCCTACCAACTCTATTCCAAATAAAACCGCGCATGTGACGTTAATGAAAACTTTAGAGCGGATTTCAATGATTTTTAGAGGCCTCTAATAAGATGCCAGTAACATTAAGAGCGACCGCAGAAGATACTGCTGACACATAAATAACTAAATGAAGAGTATTAGATGTAAATAGGTTATATTTTATTCCAAATAGAGAAATAGTGGTTACTCCTTCCCAAAATAATAATTTAAAGGATAAAATGATCCAAACAATAGAAATAGAAAAACATGAAATAATTCGGAATTCAGAGATGATTTAATAGAAAATGTAATGTATTAAAAAGATCTTTAGAGAGAGAGAGAGAGAGAGAGAGAGCTGCGACAAAAATGAATATTAAGAGAGATTATAAACTAATTAAAAAATGTAATATAAATTAATGGATCGATTATTTTAATTTAGAATTAATGTTCAATAATCTTTTAGATATTATTATTATTAATTTAGGTTTTGGGCGAAAGAAGAACACTATAACTTAGTTTAACTTTAACTGTATTCTCTTTAAAACTTGTACATTTAAACGAACATATTTATAAATTTTGAGAGTCTAATTAACTTAACAATTTCAATTAGTTCTGTAATATGCAACGTAGTATTCTAATGAACCACAAAATTATGATCTGAATGTACACATCATCTTATTTTTTTCTATCAAAGGTGAGTCTTCATCTAGATTCGCGCCACTATCTAAATCTTCTCTGATTCGATTCTAAGCTTTCATACCTTTTCTACGCTTTTCTCCTACTATTTATCTGTTGAAATAAAAAAAAACAATTATAACTAATGACATAAACTAAATTTTTTTATTTCTACTCTATGTTCATAATTTTTCCTTCACGATACATGTGCTCATCTATAGGAAGAGGTTTAGCCATAATCACATCCATGTTTTCTTTCGTAGATATCCATGTTACTGTTATTAACCCTATATTTACGCATAATTTAACGTAGCCTGCATGCGTTTCAGCTATGTGCACTTCCCTTTTTGACTTTTCTCTAGTTTCTAAATTTTAAACCATCTTTTCAAGTTTTCCATCGAAGTTTTTGAGTTTGCGGCCACCATCTTTTTAAGTACAATCAACCGCTGCTTTATTGTCGCACCAAATGTTAACCTGGTAAGCTCCAAACATCGCGAGGTACTCTTCCTGCTATGTGGCTAAAGTAACATAATACTTCTTATGACTTCCTCAGGTTATTTTATCGCCGAACAATCCTATTACATACCCACTCGTTGAGGTTGAGTCCCTTATGTCTCTAAAAATGACATCATTCATTGCTTATAGATTATTTGAATCTATTGCGTATGTTCGCTGTACATTTAATGTCACTTGATTATATCTAAAGATTCTTTTTACGTCTATCCGAACATCTTCTGTTGATTCTTCTTGTCTTCTTGCAAAGTATTATACTGCATACGCAATATCTAGCCTGGGAAATGCTGCTAAATAAAGAAAACTTCCTGCAGCCACTATAAACGGTACATTAATGAACTTTTCTGGGTGTATTGTGTTGTGCTGTTACTCTTTTTTCTGTTTTTTCTGTTAGTGATTTGTCTTGTTTTACCATTGGTGTACTTTATGCTTTGCTATCATTTATTATAAATCTGTCTAATATTTGCATTGAGTAATCCTTTTGTTGTATTGTAATTTTGCTGTCTCAAAGCGAACGGAATTTATGTAAGTCATTTTCCGAGCCTAACTTCAATACTTGTTCTGATAATCGCTTGCTCAATTTTTTTTAAATCTCAGACTTTTTTTACAGCTAAGACTGATCTAACTACAGGCAATCTTGACACTGGAGCATAAGTCTCTTTCAATGCATATTATTTTTTGCCTTTAAATCCTCAAATAATCAATCTGGCTTTATATTTTATTCGACCATCTTCTTCTAATTTCTTTTTAAATACCCATTTTGAATCTAAGATGTTAACTCTACAACCTCCGGTCATAATTTTGGGTCTTTCTATTATTTTCTATACCTTGTTTTCGTCCTCTGATTTAAATTCTTCTTTGATTGCGATTTTGCATTCTAATTTATTTTTGATTTCCATCGCTTCTTCATCATTAAAAGGGTCTTTATTTATTACTCTCCTACATGATCTCTAAACTGAACCTTTTTAACATCTACCATAAGCTCCTATCTATGAAATAATTTTCGTTTTTGTGGTCTACCTTCTTTTATCTTCAGTTTGTTAGTGTGACAGTTTATTTTTAGGACAAACTTTTTGAGTAAAGTTGCAAATCGTATGGATTTGTGAGGTGTGCGATTATAATTGTGTATTGCACGTTCTTCTGCAAGCTCTCAAATACTTTTGGGTAATCCCGAATCAAACATTTACGCTCTAATTTTTTCTTAAAGTGTTCTCTTGAATCTTCCTGCTGTGCCATTAATTTCTGGTCTGTATGGCATTGGAAATTCGGCATCTATACCTTCCTTACCTACTACTTCTTAAATTTTTCCACCTATGAATTCTTTCCCTTGGTCCGATCTAGTAAAGCAAACCTTTACCCAATAAGTGTCTAGCTGATCGCAAAAATCACTCCAGATGTGTGCCTACTTCGTCTTTTTTTATTGTACATGCTCTAACTAACATACAATATTCATCTATAAACAATATTATAAATTTTGTATTCCCAGGGTGTGACATGGGTTTTAATGGTCCCATGATGTCTGAATGAATTCTTTGAAGTAGCTTTGCAGCTTTCGTCCTTTCAAAATATTTCAAAATATTTGTTTTTAAATTTACTTTACCTACTATGTTTTTCTTCTGATTCTTTGGGTTATTTCCTTTATTTCCATTTGCTTGGTTGGGATTCGTTCTTGTATTGTATTCTTTTGTCTTTTTATTTTATTGTATTTATCGTTTAAATTATTAATGTGGCTTTCTTGATTTGCTACATCCCAAATTTTGAAATTCTGCCCTATGATTCTAGATGTTCCTCTAAGACCACCTCTAGATTTCCCTTTAGGTCCCCATCTATATCCGCCTCTAATTTTTGTATGCCCCCCCCCCTAAATTTTTTAACCCCAGTAACATACTTCCCATTTTTTCCACGGCCTTTGCTTCGGGCTCCTCCTGCCCCTTTCTGGAAAAGTCGTTCTCCTTGTGGTTTGTTATCTCCTGACAGTTGTGACAGAACGGTATGTCACATTTCTTCTAGCCATGTTTATTACAACGGAAACATCTCCTGTCAGGACCTGATTGCCATTTGGATATTTGAAAGGCCATATTTGCCTTGGCCACTCGTTTATTCTACATGTTGCACATTAGGAGGAAATGCACTTTTTACATTGTCATAATTTATGATTAAGATAGTATTAGAAATGTCGGAAATTTGACATTACAATTTTTCAACGGATCTCCACGTTGCGAGACCCGCTGAATCCGAAAATCAAGTTTTTACGATGGCGTCTATCTGCCTTTCTGTCCGTCTGGCCGTCTGTCCGTAAACACGATAACTCTAAAAAAATTGAACGGATCAAATCCATCTTTGGCACACTTTTTTAACATTGAAAATAAAAAAAATAAAATGAAAATGTGTGAAAAAACGACGAAAGTCACGAGAAAAAAGATTAAACAAAACCTGTCTACAAACGTTTGTCGGAAATCGAGCGCGCAGCGCGAGTGTCACGATGAGAATGTGTACCTCAAAGCCTACAGAGCTTTGAGAAACTTAATCTTCGACTATACTTAATTAGGTAGATAATTTATAATATGAAGACGCATAATAATACTCCCACCTAAAATAGATCTTGTTGATAAAGTGTAATTCAAGCAATCCAAAAACAAAGAACAAATATTCGAGCGCGAAGCGCGAGATTCAACCGTCGCGCGCCCTAGACGCTCAAACTTGCGAGCGAAGCGAGCCTCGCGTGTAGCGCGCGATTTCGTTTAAAAATATCCAGAACCTTTAATTTTCGTCAGATTTTTAATTTTGAAAAAGTTAAAGTTCATAAAATTCTAAAGAGCTTGACGCTCCGAACTTTTGTCTCCTATATTTGTTTGCTGTTGAAAGAATGACTGCTAGTCACAAAAATATTTTAAAAGTTAACAATAACCATTGTTATTAATTATTTTCATGACAAAATATTTAAATTGAAGGTTTTATTAAATTTTAATTTTCTTTAATCGCTAGAACGGCTACGGATATTCCAAAAAAAATATCTTTGATAATACTTAGTAAAGTATTCCTAAAATATTTTTAAAGAAAAAAAAATTTCAATGCGAAAGGGCCAAAATTTTTAATTCACTTATGTAGTTTGTTTATAAAAATTTAAATTGTTATATTTTATCAAATAGAATTAAATATTTATTATCTCAAGGAATACTTGAAGTCATTCTGGCGATTGAAGTGAAATCTAATTTAAAAAATCTTAAATTTCAATAGTTTGACCCAAAAATTTATTATAACAATGGTTATTTAAAACTTTTAAACTATTTTTGTAATTAAATGTCATTCCTACATTAATATGAAGCACTTTTAGCAAAAAAATTTGTTTGCCGATAATAAGAAAAAGTTCATAAAATTTATTTATAATAAATAAATAGAATAACAAAACAATTATTTATATTCTATGAGTCCCTAGACATTCATTTAAGACAATATAAATTTTCCCTGATTAGTTATAAACCGTCTATACGGAAATGACCACAAAAGAATTTCAGAGATAAAAGAACCAAAAAGCATGATACAAGAATTGAAAGAATTAAAAAGAGTAGAAGTAAATATACCATATTCCTCCGTAAGGAAAAAGATCTTTCAATTATATACGAAACCTAATGAAAAAGTTTTTGATTTTGAGACAAAATTCGACTCCATGATTAGAATATACGAAAATTTAATGAAATTTTACCCTTAACAGAACAACAAAAAGGATCAGCTTTTTATCAAGCTGTTTCTATGGAAGAACCAGCATTTTTTTAACAGATTCAATAAGGCGACAGTCAGAATTTTGAGAAATGTATTTAGAAGAAATGGAATTATCTCTTACCGAAAACATTGAAGACAACAAAGGATTAAAAACAAATAACGCAGAGAATAAAGTAGGAGGTAAATATACTTTTGAAAAATGTATCGTAAGAAATATAGGTAATTCGGAAAAAAATTCGAATTAGATAGTTAAATTAATTTTACTGCCGATTTAGACACAGCGGAACATTTTGTAAATAACAGCTGAATTTTGAGTGATTTAGAAAAAAAGTACGTAAGATGATAAAAAATTGCTTATAATAATAAATAAGTGGTTTTTAAAATATTCGGAAGGAGGGATCTATTCTTTTATTCACAAATTTCAGAAGGAAAACAAATAAAAGTAGCAAGTCTTATAAGGGCAAAATATATTGCAAAAAACTTAATATCATTAACCCTTTAACGTCACATGGACACTTTTCGGATGTACCTTCCTCGAGCTTATTTTTCATCATGAAAAAGCTGAGCGAAAAATTCTTGAGATACCTTACCTACTATTTTCGAGGTCGCGCTTTTCAATGGTGTCATTCAAAATGTATGGAATTTTGCATTTTAAAACATTTTTTTTTGCAAAACCAAATTAAAAAAATGCAAAATTTTTAGTTTTATTTTTTTTTCAATCCAGATTTTGACCGTCGTATCGTTATATTTTTCGACTATAAATCATGCTAATCGCGTCCATGATTGTTGTACTTTCGAACTATGTGCTTGCTTTTTACTACTGTGGTTTATATTTGCAAAAACGTGGCCAAAGAAATAACAAATTTTTTCAAATTTTGAAGTACACCAAATCTTTGATTAGAGTTTGCTCTTTACAACCAACATGCAAGATATACATAGTTTTCGACATTTTTTTATGCTCATTACGAATTTTTTATTATTTTTGCAAAATTAATTAATTTAAACAATTCGCTTAAGCACATTTCAAAAAAATTTTCGCAAAGCTCTGCAGGCTTTGAGATACACATTCTCATCGTGACACTCTCGCTGCGCGCTCGATTTACGACCGATATTTGTAAACAGGTTTTGTTAAATCTTTTTTTCTCTCGTAACTTTCGTCGTTTTACCACACATTTTTTTATTATTTTTTTTTCAATGTTATTTTTCACGAATAAAACAAAAGATACGCTTCCTATCAAGAAGTGATCGTTAACGAAATTGTAGATCTTTTTTAGGATAACCATTTTTGTTGATTAATCTTTTTTCGTATCCTACATAGTTTGTCCACAAAATGGAATATTTTTATTTTTCATTATTTTTTATGCAATAAAAATTTGAAAAAGGACCCCGCACCAAATTTACAGTAAAATGGCTTCCGGCGAAAAATTCTAAAAATTTTTTTTTTGTATTTTCGAACCTGCAAAGCAATAATTCGAAGGAAAAAAGTAAGAAAAATGTACAGTTTTTTTATAAACAATTGTCAAAGTTTCAATTTTTACATGTATTTTAATAGAAAAATGCTGATTTTCTTGAAAAGTTTTTTTTTCTCCTAAACTAATGGTTTGATTTGGTTCAAACTTGCATATTTTTACTATCATTCCTACCAAAACAAAAGGTTCATATCCAAGATCTAGAAAGATAAACGGTTTATGTGGTATACACCATGATATAAGGGTGTTTTCATACCTCAAACACCCAAGTATGGAAATTATCATTTCTTAGTAACTAAAGTCACTAGGTACTTTTTATTCAATTACTAGTGTATGAAATAACTTTCAGATAAGTAGAGGAAGTGTACATGTCAAGGGGTTCTTTAATCATCCCTTATTTAAAGAAGCAGAGAAATTAACTTTTCGTAAGGAATAAATCACCAAAGATTAGACGTATAAAATCACATTAAAACATATGCAGGTAGCCTTATTTATCAGGTTTTGTAGTAAAATTTATTTTCAGGGTCATTTAATCATCCCCTAATTATTGAACCAAGGAAATCGGTATTTAAACGGGATAAAGTACCAGAGATTTTTTATTATAACATTAATGAACAGAATCACTTTAAAATATATACAGGTAGTTTTTTTTAGCAAGATTTGCATAAGAATTTAATTTCAGGGTCGCCTAATCACCCCTTATTTATTGAACCAAGGAAATCGATATTTTAAACGGATTAGAGTACCAGAGATTTTTTTATTAATACATTGATCAACAAAATCACTTTAAAACATATACAGGTAGCATTTTTTATAATAGAGATATAATAGAGATTTATATCAGAGATTTTGTATAATAACATTGATGAACAAAATCACTTTAAAATATGTGCAGGTAGCGTTTTTTAGCAGGATTTACATTAGAATTTATTTTTAGGGTCATTTAATCATACCCTAATTATTGAACCAAGGAAATCGACATTTTAAACGAGATAAAGTACCAGAGATTTTTTACTATAACATTAATGAGCATAATCACTTGAAAATATATACAGGTTAGCGTTTTTTAGCAGGATTTGCATAAGAATTTATTTTTAGGGGCTTCTAATCACCTCCTATTTATTGAACCAAGGAAATCGATATTTTAAATAAATTGAAGCATCAAAGATTTTTTTATTAATACATTGTTCTTAACATTGAAATGTTATTTGATCGATAAAACATGAAAGGATGTAAGTAATCAGCAATTAAATATGTATGTACAGAACGATATTTATATTATTTACATAATTTGTAGCATATTTGCAATATATAAAAAGTTGTAGATGAGAGGTTATTCTACATCAATTGGTATCTCGGGGCCATGATTGGGATTTCGCTGGATTGGTCTCGCACCAGCGTCTAGCACTGAATTTATTAGCAGCATTGTAGGATAACGAATATCTCGTTCGTGCCTCGCGTAACCCAGAAACCAAAAAATACTCGCAACAAGTGCGCATGTTCCAAGAGTCCTAGCTCCTGACATGCAGGTACAATAATAGCCAAGAATAGGACTTTCAGTCTCGTCAAGTTCGTTTTCGGCATCCTCTGGACTATTGTAGTCTATCTATAGCTGATGTTTCGTAGCGTTACGGAAACGTGCAAAAATGCGGACTCTTATTATACCGGGATCGCCTCTATATGTATCCAATTGAAACAGTTTGCCTTCTCTGTCTTCCCTTTGTAGTCTATCTTGGATGTAGGATTGGGCTAATTGGAGTTGATACTCACCGAAAGTGATATCGAGCAAATCTTGGAGGGTAAGACGTGGAAAGCCAATGATCTGATTTTTATTCAACTGAACCCACTGGCCATTTCTTCTATGCATTTCGTCAGCTTCTACCCGAGCTTGTAATATGTTTACTTCTCGTGCTTTTTCTAGCATTACTCTAGCCATCGCCGCATTCGACTTCTGCATAAGAATAGGTTCATGATAGCGGTTTATCAATGAGGCACCTATTCGATAGAAATCTCGAAGATTTGGTACGTGCGGCTTAACAAAGGTTCCACTGAAGAATTTGAAAATTGATTTCAGGTGGCAATTTCTAGCTTCCACTATCCATCACGTTTTTGTGACCAATCGTGATGCATTTGCTTCTTCAGTGCTGAATTGACGCTGACCTGGTCGAAGTAACGAAGGCATTATAACTGATATTCCGCGATCCTTGAGCATTGGTAAAGCATCTCGGTATCCTCGATCTAGTACAAAAATGTTATTTTCCTGAAACCATGCTCTCAAACCGTCCACATCTCTTTCGAACTCATTTCTTAGCATTTGTGCGTCATTATTACGCGAATCAGAAAAGTATGTACCTTGAATTTCGAGAATATAACCATCAGGAGCAACGACTAGAGCCGGTTTCACGAGATGTTTACCCTTTTGCACGCTATAGGATTGACGTAAAGCACGAAAGTTACTACTTTTTGGAATATCAGCGTATGTTCCATCAATATATGCAATTGCTCTTGCAATATTGGCTTCCGGATTATACAGCTGATTGGAAAAATCTGTTACATGATCGCGAATGTAATTTTCCCTTGCTATAGAGCCAAATCCAATATTTTCAGGCACAAAACGCTGATTTAAAGACTGCCTGACGGTGGAAATCGATAAACTAACGGCTTGTCTACTAGAATAATGGAATATGACTTGAAAAAACTCATCAGTCAAATCTTGTCACAATTTGCATTAAAATGCAAGAAGATCTTTCTGAGAAACTACACGGGAATATCTGTCATTTTCATCATTTCTAGGTACAGGATCGCAATATTCGAACAGTTCCAAAAACTGTTCTTTTGTTACCGATGTAAGGATTTTCATTTCTGAATCTGTAAAACAGATTTCATCCTCATATCTTATAGGACTATTTGCTTCAAAATGAAGCTGCAAAAGAAATTCTTGCATTTCACTTCCTTTGATTGAAATTGATCTGTTAATGAAAGTCAATCCAGGATGGAAAATAGTTAAAAGATTTCCCATTGTGAAATAATGTGAAAAAAACAGTTTTCAGTGCCAATATTCCATATGCATCCTTTGTGAAAATGAGCTTTATGAATATGCTTATATATCCTCTCGTGTAAAAATATTCTTACGACTTATCGGTGCAGGTTGGAATAAGTTATAGCAGATTTGCACAGGTATGTGCAAGTTCGTTCCGGTTTAGACCAGTTAATATTATTTATTTTTTCGTATTTCGTAACGTACGGTGTGAGTTACCTTGGATCTGGGTGGGCGAAAGGCAGATAGAGAGTATGTTTATAAATGTATATGAATAATTGAACATGCCGCGTGAAAATAATGTGCTTGTAACTTAATGGTACAGTTTGGAACAAGTTATAACAGATTTGAACCAGTTTCTTCAAGTTTGTTCATGTTTGGATCACACAATATTATTTATTTTTTCTTACTTGAGAGTTACTTTAGAGAGAGAGAGAGAGAGATGGGGGGGGGGTATGTTTATGAATGTGTTGATAAATATTTGAACTTTCTCTTAAAGTATTCTTACGACTTATCGGTACAGGTTGGAATAAGTTAGAACAGGTTTTGAACAGCGTGTTGCAAGTTCATTCATGTTTGAACCAGTTAACATTTTTTTTTCGTGTTTGTAAAAGTACGGTGTGGGTTACCTCGGCTTTGTGTGGGAGAGAAGGAGAGAGAGAGATACTATGTTTATAAATATGGTTATGAATAATTGGACATCCCGCGTAAAATTGTGTTTGTAACTTAATGGTATGAAGAGTGAAGAGTTTCTTGCAAGCTTGTCTTATTGCTTCCCTTGTGAACTGTTTTAATCAATAATGAATTATTATAAAAATCGCTGGTGCTTTGTTCCGTTTAAAATATCGATTTCCTTGATTTAATAAACAGGGGATGATTAAATGAACCTGTAAATAAATTATAATGCAAATCCTAATAAAAAATGCTACCTGTATATATTTTAAAGTGATTATCTTCATCAATGCTATAATAAAAAATATTTCTGGTACTTTATCCCATGTAAAATATCGATTTCCTTGATTCAATAATTAGGGGATGATTAAATGACCCTGAAAATAAATTCCAATGCAAATCCTGATAAAAAATGCTACCTGTATATGTTTTAAAGTGATTTTGCTGATCGATGTATTAATAAAAAAATCTCTGGTACTTTAATCCGTATAAAATATCGATATCCATGGTTCAATAAATAAGGGGTGATTAGGCGACCCTGAAATTAAATTCTTATGCAAATCTTGCTAAAAAAAGCTACCTGTACATATTTTAAAGTGATTCTGTTCATCAATGTTATAATAAAAAATCTCTGGTACTTTATCCCGTTTAAATACCGATTTCCTTGGTTCAATAATTAGGGGATGATTAAATGACCCTCAAAATGAAAAGTAAATGAAAATCGTGAAAACCTGATTTTCGGTTTCAGGGGGTCTCGACACGTGGAGATCCGTTGAAAAAGTGTGATGTTAAATTTCCGATTATTATAATACTTTCTCAATCATAAATGATGAGAATGTAAAAACGAAATATTTGTGCCGCGTAAACAATAATAATTTTATAAAATAATTTATGTTGAAAAATAGTGAGAACATTGTATACCAAAAGCATACACTTAATATGAAATCTCTAAACGATATTGTTGATTTTGATTGTCACACTACTCGATTTTCATTGCTATATGCGTGAGACACGAGTTGTAAATGGGTTAGACAGAGTTGTAAAATATTGAAAAAATTGTCACGATTGCTCGTTCTTTGATAGCTACACGCATACGAAAAGGACACTCGTGAGTCACCGTGAGTTAGACAGTAATGGAACGTTACACGCGTTTTCTTGAAGTTAAATGATTCCAACGGAGCTGGCTTGATCTGCGCTTGCTTAGATTTGAGTGACGTTCATTGGCTACGGTGCGCGTCTGTACTTGATTTTTAAATACGTATGCGAACTAGAGCCAATGAGCGCCGCACAGTTCAAGCATGCGCAAGTATTTTTGGATCACTGTTGGGAATAATAATCGAATCAAATTTCGAGGTCGATAATACTAATCAACGCTTCTCATCTCCTTTACCACCACCTTCCACTCGTACCGCTGCAATCGCAATACAGGGCAAATATATTATAAACGTAGATGCGTTGCGAGCTTAGTTACCCGCTATGAATATAGGCGGCGCGTTGGGCGAAAAAAGTCACTTCCCCTCTACCCACCGCTCCCCGTAGAAAGCACACATCGATATAGTTTGCCAAGAGCCACTTGGAAGGCTGTAAGCAACTCCCGGCACACCTTCGAGGCGCACTGATGGTAAACTCAGCTTGGGCAAGAACCATTTAAATTAAAATTAAATTGCGAATTAATGCGTTTTTATATTTCATAACAAACGTAAATTTTCCTCGCTTTGTACAACATGGTTATTTTAATAGATACCAGAGAGAAAATTAAATGTATAATTTATATTTCTGTTTCATATATTTTGTAATATTTGTAAAGTTATTTGATTATTTCCAAATATATCTTTGTTATTTCTCATCTTTTTATATTCTTTTATAAGTAACAATTTATTTACTTCACAATATTATATTTTTATTCAAACAGATAAAACTTTTAGTGCAATATCGATACATAATTCTTGAATATAATTGAGTGTGTATTTTTATATTTGTATAGTTTGCAATTTCTACAGATATTTTAGTCTATTTGACTAATGAATTTCCCGCACGTATTTTAAAATTTCTTAACTATTACGTTCCGATCACTGACTATGAGTTGAATGGCAAATAATAATAAGTTAATAAGTCTATAACTGCTCTTTGGGTCAAACCTGTATTTGGTATTAGGATCTGTACTTTGAATCAGAAAACTTTGAACCCTCAGAGC
>NC_046658.1:5856555-5883725 GCF_010883055.1 Belonocnema kinseyi
TATTTAAATAAAAAAACATGTGTGAATTTATTTGCCTAAGAGTACGATTTGGTGAACATGTCCCTTCAAATTTCTCAAATTATACCTTTAAAATATAAATCTTGAAAATTAAAAAAAATTAAAAAAAATTAAATTAAAAAAAAATAATTTGAAATTTGTTTAAAATTTCACGCCTGGACACGAAAAACAAGTTTTTACGAGTGTTTCTGCCTGTTTGTATGCATGTTTGTTCGCAAGTGTAATAACTTTTAAACAAATCATCTATTATATTGGCGTTTGATATACTTTTTAAGTGTCAGAAACTAAAGATCAAGTTTAGTGGCTATTTTGGATGAAAATTCAAAAAATTACAGAATTTTCAAAATTTCTGAGACTGTGCAAGATGCGAAAAAAAGAAGAGAAATAAATAATTGTGCACCTTAAAAAGATCGAAAAGCTTTTTATCAATTACTTTTTGATACGAAGGGTAAGCCCAGACTGGGAAAATCTTCCGGGTTAAATTGCTTTAGAGTGGCAATAAGACGACCTTGCTTTCTCTCCATAAGTCAATGCAAGGAAGAGAGTCATAAAGACACACCTGGCGCATCTGCGACGAAAGGCTTTCCCGTCACGCGCCAGGTTTGTGAGCATGACTCACGCTGCGACATCTCTCTCTCTTTTCTCTCTCTCTTCCTTCTCGTTGGGAAAGCGACCAGCGGTCGCCAACCCAACGTAACTAATACGAATAATAAAATTCCCCGTTTCTTTTCCTTAAATAAATTAAATTCCCATTTTTAATTGTGGTTTTAAATTTATAAATGATTGTTAAATTCCTTTTATTATCAATAATACCCAGGGCTCGGAAACACAGGAACTAGACATTCTGTATATAGTTCTATTGTAATATTTTTGTATTTTATTCCTAGAACTTAGTTTCTGCTTTAACTATAGTTAATTATATAATGGTCCTATATTTTATCCTGCGATATCTGATGTTTTAATTTTAGGTTTCTTTTTATACATGCACCTTTTAATTATCTTTAAGTTTATATTTTCTTTTTCGATTTTCACCTTTTTGCGATTTACCTGTTTTTATATCTTTTACTTGTAAGTTTCATCTTTTAGTCTTGTATTTTCTTTTCGCTAGGCATTTTCCATTTTATACTTTTATATTTTTATCTCAGTTTTACATGGCATTTTATTTTATAATTTTTATTTTACCCTGTACGACATTCTCGAAACTTGGTTTCGAGAATAAAGTAAAACCACCTTTTTGAGAATAAAGTGCATACGAACTTCAAAAATAATTCCAGGTGTCTCTCTCTCTCCTTCTCTCTTGAGAATCCTTCCCTTGATCCTCCAAACCAAACTCCTCGAAGCCTCTCTCTCTCTCTCGCTCATTCTATCTTTCTCTCTTACTCTAGGGTCGGTACGGTCCCTTGCAGCCCCGCCCGCACTCTTTACTAAAACTCTACTCCTTTCTGGGTCGGTACGCTCACAGCAGCCCGACCCTCTCTTTACTTATTCTGAATTTCCATTACCTTACTCCTCCTTACCAGACGTATGATTGGTAAATCCAAGAATCCTCGCCCCGGCAAGCGCACCCGAGTCCACCGTCGCTTGGCCGCTCTCCGAGACGCCTTTCAGGCATCCGGCTTCCCTCCAGTGGAAGACATCAGCACTTGGTTAGTGGTCCCTACGTCGTCGGGGCCCTCCACCACCAACGCATGGACGGACTCCAGGTCTGGCAATAGCTGCTGAAAGTACAAGGGGCCCCTCGTCTCTCGCTGCCGCCTCCGAGCAGCAGCAGGAGCCAGACCCGGTCGATGGCTCGACTGGACACCTTCCTGCAATCCAACAAAAGGAGCCTTCCCGTCCGAGAAGAGATCCAGGTACGAGAATCCTAAGCCGTGGTACAGTAGCCTCTGCCCAGGAGGACACGAATGGCTCGCCACGCCCAGGCAGACCTACGCATCGCAGTCATCGTCACCATCGTGGTGAGAAGCCCTACCTCAGGAGAGGTACAGACGGCTCCACACGATTCATCGACCGATCTCTCACACGCTCACGAACAATCAGCCACTCGCTGAAACGCCCTGTTTCTCACGAAAATCCTGAATGCATTGTAGTTCTAGAAGACTGTCTGACATGGGAACCTACGACCCATGTGAAAAATAAATCAGAAAAACTGACCAGGCTACCTAGTTTCCAAGCGCTTGTGGGAACTGTGCGAGGCTTACTGATTCTCCAGCGGGATATGGTTTATGTCTACACTTCCTTGCAGTCGAGAGTACAATACCTAAAAAAGCTGACAACTGATTCTGTTGAGAAGGCAACAGATTAATTTCGTGAGATCGCAACAATCAAAGTGCAAACTTTCGTCACGAAATTTAAGCCACGAATGCAGAAGGAAAGAATACGAGAAAATATGTTAAAGGATGCTATAACAGATATAAGCAAGGTGTACCCAGATTGGTATAATGAAAATCAACCTTGCTATCAGCACAGACTGCATGCAACAGCTGTTCACAGCTAAGTTCCACAGAACCTGCACTTTTGAGAACAGGTCAGCAAAAGAGGCAAAGCTATCTAAGCGACGTGAAACAGCTGAGAAAAAAAGAATAAATACTGCTTTAAAAGATGCTGGCCTAAAGGCTTTAAAGCTAACTTTAGAAGAGAAAGTAGATGCAGAACCGAGGGATCCAAAGAACTGCAGATTTTCCCGTAAACTTCGAATTATGAACCATATGTAAAAAGTAATTAATGTGAACGATAAGCCCAATCGTTGTGCCTATTGTGTTTTAGTCAATATGTGCTGCAAAGATTGTTGTTATAATAAAATTATTTTATCTCTAAAAGTAAGTTTAATTTGTTCCGATTGTATTAGGTCGAAACAACTAATGCAAAATTCCTTTTGTATCAGATTGAGATGCCTAATGCGAAACAAAATGTGCTCTACTTTGTAAAGTAGAACACAATATTCTGCTCTTTATAAGCAAACCATTTTATACGTTACAGATTTTCTGCTACATACAAAGTTGTTTGTCATAAACAGCAGGGTGGAAGAGTCCTACGTATAGTAATAATACGTGGGGAACTACTTTTGAAAAAAGCGTCGTAACTCTACCTCCTGGGCAGCGTGGAAATGGGTTAATTTTCGTGTCATTGTTTAAGCTTGTTGAAATGATTTGGCATCATTAAAAATTATTTCTTCTGAAATAAAATAATCCGCAAATCTCTTCCGAATTAGAAAATGATATGTAAAAGTAGACCAAAGTTCATTTTCTTTGCAACATTTGGCTTGTATCTTACTTTTTTCAGTTGTCTTGTATATGTAATATTATAATTTAAGTTTGTATCTTTGGACCAAGAAATTCGTCCTATAGTTTGACAAATATTTTTACTGAATTTAAAGGGTTTTTGAAACAAAACATTTCATCAGTTCTGTCAAACACTCCTGATTTTCATTCGCTCTTCTTTCAAATCTATCTGAAGTTATGTGATTTCACTCGTTCTGAAATAATTATTCCAGTATTTAAAGACCTGTAACTTTTTTTTTATTTACCTGTAACTTTAAAAGTTTTCAATGTGGAACTAAATAATTTGAAAAGTTTCACTTTCAAATTATCGAATACTTTCAATGTAAAATTCTTGCATATGTAAATATCTTTAAATTTTTAATTATTCAATAAACTGAATAGTACAAATATAAAATGTCTTAACTATTAAGGCTTGAAATATTTTCGAAATTGCGATTAGCCATTTCTGGGACATCGTAATATCAACCAAAAAAAAACTTTTTTTTATGTTCAATAGCTGTTTCCTTTATCACGAAATCACAAAAAAAAAAGAGATTTTATAATTGTGTTTCTTTTCACTCCTTTCTACTCCAAAATAGTTATTAGATGGAAGAAAATTGTTTCTTATACACAAAAAGTATTTAAAAAACAGTTTTTAAACAACTTGAAATAAAGTTTAGAGGTTTAAATTGTTCAATATACAATAGACACGCTATATATTGAAAATTTTATTGTACTTTTTCATGTTTGACCTAAAACTATTCAATTTTAAAGGCTATAAATTATTAATGTGAAAAAGAAGTAAAATATACTTATTAATTTTTATTTGAAACTGGTTGGCGCTAGAACGAGAATTGACCGGGAATTTTGTGAGGCTGGAAAAAATAGACAAATGGCAGTGAATTAATTTTTGACCGGGAAATTTATGAATTTTTAGAAAAGAAATTGGTCCAAGTTTGATTTTAAAAGTTTTTTTAAATTGCTTAAATTGCTTTTTTCCTATCATATCATTCAGTTTACAGTACGTAATTCGAAAATCTTTCACTTCAGAATTTTCCGTTTAAGTTTTAATATTTAAGCGTACATTTTTCATTTAGAATTTTAGAATACAGTTTTGAAGACTTAAAAAATTAAAAATTAAAAGCGTTTCAAATTTATAATTTTAGATAGAAATCGTTTTTAGTTTATCAACTGCGAATATAAATTATAATTCTTTTTTTAATTGAAGTGGACACCAAGGATTCACAAGTGAATCATAATTGGTTTCATAACACGATTCGGAAATTGTTTAAAATTGAAGAATTTTCCTAATTAACGTTATAAATTAAACTGTTTCAATTGTAAAGTGTTAGAAGTTAAACAAATGGAGACTCGCGATTAAAACTTTATAACCCATTTTCAATTGAAAATAACTTTTAAATAAATATATATACATAATAAAGGGCTTCTATTAGAATTTAAGATATTGTTTTAGTCTCAAATTTGGAAATGTCTAAAAAAGAACAATTGTCTAATATTTACAAATATTTCACTGTTCAATTAAGATTCCTAACAAGAAATCAAATATTCAAAACTAAACAAGAAACTAAACTTTTAACGTTCTATTTTTCATTTTTCTATTACAAAAATGTCATTTAGAAGTAAAATTCCTAAATTTTGATGTATGATAAATTTGAAACATCTATTATTTCTAGAAAAAACTCGAGTAAGTTGAAAATATAAAAGGTTTCAAAAATCATATAAAGTGAATCTGGAATATTTGAAGGAAATATTTATATTGTGTAAGGTTAAGAACAAGATTTTTCAGGATTTATAAACGATTTTAAATTAAAATAATTTAACTTTTAATTTAAGAAGTTTTATCATTTGTAACAAAAATGTAATTATTTAATTTTTAATACTTCCGGCTTAGAATCGTTTAACACGATTTGCAGCTTAGTTTTTATTATTTCGAATGGAGAAATTTGTACCTTTAGAGTTCGAATTTTTTAATTTCATTTAACGTGAAAAATGTTTGCGAACTAGGAAAAAATCGGAATTTTTCCTGCGATTAAAACGGCCACCTTGTTTCAACCGAAAATAATTGTATACCTCAACCTAAATGCCGAAAATGAATCGCTGTCTGGCAATAAGCATAGAAAACGGGATTTTTACACTTTTAACTTAACAATGGACTTTTTCGCGTTTTATCAATATCGAATCCAACAATTTATATATACAATGAATCTTTAATATTTAAGTTTTGGTATTTGATGAGATAAGATAAATAAGAACTTGTGGTTAAAAAAATTTTTTTTATGATACACTTTGTTTTAATAAATACTGTAAGAAAATCGACAAGATCCAGGAGTCGAAATTAAAATTACAGCAAATTTTCAAAATTTGGAATTGCTGTATAATGCCGAATTGTATGAAATTGTCCATTTTTTTGTGCTTCTAGGGACGACTGAAAAATCCCGAAAAATAATATTACTGACTCTGTGTGAATATTCCTTAACTATACAACTGTAGAATTTAACAAATTTATTCTTAATAAATCTGATTTATTTATTAAAAATACGATAATAAAGTATTTTTATCAAAGAAATTTTCGTTCAATATTTAAAGGTTTAATAAATTATTGTTTGAATATTTTAATTTAAAAATATATATTTATCAATGAAAAATTTGTTAAGCACTAATTTATCTTAACGTTTCTTTTTTTTTTAATTAAAAAATCGCGTTTCAAGGACTTTTTTGTACTTTAAAAAAAGGACTATGTACAAAAAATCTGTCTCAAGTTTCAAAATTCCAAAAAAATGTATATATTACTAAATGTACTAAAATTTCGGATCAGAATATTAATGAAAATTAAACTTCAAAGTATAAAACATTATAATTTAAAAAATAATATTTGTCATTAGTAGAAACATGAATATAATTAAGGAATAAATCAATCAATAAATAAAGTCAATAAAAGAGTCATAATAAAGGAATCATAATAGTTTAGATTTTATTAAGTATACACATAATTACCTTTTTCAGATTCTTACTCTGAAAATTCAGTTTATTTCTTACCATCATATCATATAATTTTCTCTATTATTTATTACAAATATGTAATTTTGGTGCCTCTAGAAACTGCGCTATTCATTATTAATTTATTATTTATTCCGTAGTTCCGTGTTTATATGTAGCGATACATGTCAACCTTTCTAACCTCAAAACATCTTTCTACTGCTTTACCGTCATATTTGACGAAGAATGAGAAAAGCAGAATTCGGTTACGTAGTACGGTAGTACGCCCCGTACAGCATCTACGTTTATAATATCTTTGTACAGGGCCTCTGCTTGTTATTTGTGGTCGAATTCTTATTTCAATTTAAGCCTCTCTGCTTGTTATTTATGATCGTATTTTTATTTAAATTTCGGAAAGGACATTTTAAAGTCTTCAAAGCATTTGAACGAGCTATCTGGACCATTAAATATATCTACCTGAGTGCCTGCGGAGAATTTCTCCGAGCTTCTCAGAGCCTTGAGAATCTTTAGCATATACTCTGAGATTTCTATGGGTAGGGTTAGTGTATTTTTAATTATAAGTTAATGTTTACGCTATTATTTGTTAGTTATATAAACATTAACATTAAGTAATATTTCTATGAAGCATGTAATTTGTTATTAAAGTCCATTGCTGGTGTAAAATGCGATAACAACTTTTGAAATTTTGAGGTTAGGAATTAATTTTAGAATACAAAAGCGAACTGCTGGTCGCAGAATTAGATAATTTTGGCCACTTTAATGTGAATCTTCCGTATATATCTACAAAAATCTATCAAATATTATCTTTTGCTATGAAAGGTTACGAAAATGTACTACAAAGAGTTTACGAAAGTTAAGCTTTTACTGAAATTTTTCTTACAAATTTCACAAAGATTTCATTCAAATTTATAAAATTTTTTTTGAAAAAACAGAAACTATTTTAATCAGGATTAAAATAAACAATAGGTTTTTATGTTTTCATCCTACTTCGTTTTGATAAATTTGTTTACTGCGAGCAGTTTGCTCTTAAATTGCAAAATGTAATATTAACGTCAAAATCTCAATAAGTCGCTACCGCATTTTTTATCAACAATGAAATTTTATAACAAATTCCATGCATCACAGGGATAATACTTAATGTTTATATTGAATGCAAATAATAACTAAAACATTAACTTAAAACAAAAAATATACGAATGTTACACTAACTTTACTCAATATCAGAAAAGTACCATTAAACTCCTTGTACTTGACCCTCACAACAAAACAGATGTATAAAATGTATAGGCTTCCAATGTTTTACGTGCTTTTAAACAATATATGGTTTAAGAAATGTGGGATTGAATGAATTATGTTCAGGTTTATGGATGTATCGGATCTTCATATTTATATTTCTAACAAAAAACACAAATTTTCAACAAAATACGGGAATTTTCAAACAAATAATTCCATTTTTAACTAAAAAAAAATCAAGTTTCAATAAAAAATATCAAATTTTAAAGAAAAATAAACTAATTCAGTTTTTAGTATATAAAATTTAATATTCAATAAAAAAATGAATATTTCCACAGGTTATTTAAAATTTTAACCAAAACAGGCGAATTTGACAGCAAATAGTAAAAGTTCTAACAAAAAAGATGAAATTTCAATCACAAAGATTAATTTTCTATTAAAAAAAATCTTTTTTAACAAATAATAGAATTTTAAACTAAATTAATTTTCAATCCAAGTAGGTTTTGTTTTCAATCACAAAGATGAATTTTCAAACGAGAAGACTAATTTCCTACCAAAATAACGAATTTTTATCGAAATATGTAAATTTTCAAACCAAAGGGTTGAATTTTCAACTACAAAAGATCAATTTTGAACTTCAAATATCAATTTTCTACCAAAAATAATATAATCCAATTTTATCTTACATAAATTAATTTTGGACTATCTATAAAGGAACTTGCAACAAAATAGTTGATTTCTCAATTGAAACGATGAATTTTCAAGGAAGTAGTTTTATATTTCTAACAAAAAACATAAATTTTCAAACAAATAATTCCACTTTTAACTAAAAAAAGATCAAGGTTCAATAAAAAATATCAAATTTTAAACCAAAATAGAATAATGCAGTTTTCTGTTCATAAAAGTTAATAGTCAATCAAAAAAATGAAATTTTCTACAGATTATTTCAAATTTTAACTAAAAAAGATGAATTTGACACCAAACAGTAGAAGTTTTAATAAAAAATATGAATATTCAATCACTAAGATTAATTTTTATTGAAGAAATTTTTCCAACAAATAACAGAATTTTGAAGAAATTGTTGATGTAAGTTGTTGGCTTTAGGGTCAGGTGAATTGAAACTAATTAAGTTGTTTCAAATGTTTCAGCACACAATGGTGTCTTATATCAGAGAATTTGATTAAATCTATGAAAAGTACACAATATATTGTAAGTACGCAGTTTTACAATTGGAAGCAGCATTTTTTTATTAATATCTTAGTTGTCAACTAATAAAAATGAAAATTACTTATTTTTAAATTTAAATTTTGTTTCATTTAATTAAGAACTATTGATAAATCTTGCAGTAATCTTAAAACATTATTTTATTTTAAAGAAGGGCAATTGATAAGAAAAAGATACCAATGTAATCGAAAAACTTTTGTCATCAATTTTTTTATTTAATGAAACCATTTTCAATCGAAAAAGTTGTTTACGAACGATTGTTTCAGTGACGTATATGTAATTATATTAAATTTTTTATTATTTTATTCCTTTTTTGTTATTTTGCAAATAATCTATTTGTACACAAATTATTATTATACATTGTAAGAAACCATATACAGATGTAAATTGTTTTCAATTAAATTAATTTTCAATCTAAGAACAATATTATAAAAAGTATTTAGAATAAGATAGAAATCACTTCAAATGAAGCATATACATTATTTAGCAGAATCTCTCAGTGATAAAAATTATTCTATAGTCAATTATGCAAGACGTTTTTTCTCATAGAAGACAATAAAAAGTCGAATTTGGACATCTTTGTTAAAAATAATATAAAACAGATTAATTTTTTACCCATAAAATTAATTCTCTGCAAAAGACGATTAGTCTTTAACCAACAATGGTATAATGAAAATTTTCCTTAAAGAAATTAATACATAGTTGAAGTTTCAAACAAACAGATGAATTTTCAACCAAGAAGATTAATTTTATTTTAAAAAAGACGATGTTTGAAACCAATAATTGATTTTTCAACACAAAAATATCAATTTGTAATTTAAAATTTCAATTTTTTACCGAAAGTGGGAGAGTTAAATTTTTAGTTGAAAAATTTAATTTAAAAAAAAAACGGAATATGCTATCTAAATATGTGCATTTTCAAACCAAAGGGTTGAATTTTCAACTAAAAAAGATAAATTTTTAATTTCAAATATCAATTCTCTACAAAAAATTATATAATCCAATTTTATTTTACATAAATGAATTTTTGTGTAACTATGAAGGAATTTTCAAAAGAATAACAATTGAACCCTCAATGAAGAAGATGAATTTTCAACCGCGTAGATTAATTTCTCTGTTTAAAAAGACGGTTTAAAAAAAATTATATTTTTAACAAAAAAAGATCAATTTTTTTTTAAATGTCATTTTTCTATCAAAAATGGTATAATCGACTTTTCTCTTAAGGAAATTAGTTTTTCACCAAAAAAGGAATTTTTCATGTAATAATAGAATCCTCGAAACTATGGATTTTTTTTTAATCTAAGAACTTTTTTTGTATATAAAATATAAGGCTAAAACTTTAGAAAAAGTACCAGAAGACCATAAAGTACGTTTATGTACTTCATTTAGGTAGGAATTTTACTAAAAATTGTTTGCAACGACAGGAAAACTGAGACTATTTTTTGGCAGATTTTCTTTCTCACCTTGAAATTTTTTGAATCTAAGAACTTTTTGTAGAATGCAAATCTCGGCCTGAAACTTCGGAAAAGACAAGAGCCGAAAGTAAATTACGTTTATGTACTCCATTTAGCAACAAATTTGTATCGGTATTCTCGATGGGCACGGATATGCGGGTTCCACGCGGTCCACGCATAAACGCCGAGTAAAAAAATGTTTCCTCAGTACTTCATTATGATTAGGGAATGGCTATTCATTGCGACAATGAGAGCAAAGGAAAAGTGCTCTCATTTCACCCACTATAAATTAGACGTGTTGGATTTTTAATTTTTCAGAATTTTTTTTTTAAATGTAAGAACTTTTGTTGTAAATTAAATATCGATCTGAAACTTTCAAAAATGTACCAGAAGAAAATAAACTACGTTTATGTACATCATTTTTGTATAAAATATGCAAAAAGAAAAATTCCAAGTCGAATTTTCGAAGTCGAACGAATCTCCTTTTTTATCTCTAGACGTTAGAAAAAGAGGTCCGTTCGACTTCTGACACGGTATCGTAGTCCCACCGCAGGACTCAATTCTATCAGTAGTCGCGATCAGCTGTCTTGTTTATATATGCTGAAATGTGAGGTCCACGCTGTCAAACTTTGCTGGCGCGGCCTCCATTTTGAATCCTTTAAAATCTCATACTAAATTATTGAAATCAATTTAAAATTCCGTGGGATCTACTGAAATATCCTAAGATATATCAAATTCTTTAAAATCACATAATTAATTACTGTAAACAAAATTTAAAATCTTTGGAATCTTTTAAAATTCTCTCACATTTTTCAAATCCTTCAAAATATTGTGAAATACCTAGAACTTTTTTAAAAATATTTCTAAAGTTTTCATAAAAAAGTTTTTTGATCAATTAGCTCATATTTCTACTAAAGAAATTGATTTTCAATTAAAATGATGAATATTCAACCAAAGCAAATTCATTTAAAACAAAAAAGTTTAACTTTTAACCGATGAATTGTATCCAACCTGATAGATGAATTAAAAAAAAAAGATTTATATTAAAACTTAATACTGGAATTTTTAACCAAAAAGAAGAATTTAAAAAGAAAACAAATTTTATCCAAATTATTAAATTCCTAACAAGAAAAAATCAATTTTCAACCAAAAATGTACATTCAAAATTTAGGTAGAATTAATTAATTTTCAACCATAAAGATTAATTTTCTATCAAAAAGGCAAATTTGTCACAAAGTGAATAAATTTTTAAACAACTAGTTTGATTTCTTGTTAAATAAAAAAATATTTAAAAATTCAATAAAAATTATGATTTAATTAGAGTAAACTGAGATAGTCGGGAAAGTCTGCGATGATAGATAAAGTAGAGATTACTTTTCTAAACTGACCGAACTGATTAAAATACAGAAAATTGGAATTTTATTGCGGTTAGAAGTAAATTCCAGTCACGTCGCTACCTTCATTCGATTTATAAGACTTACAAAAATTTAAGTTGAATTGTAATGAATTTGAAAAAAATTGGAAAAAAAGTTTAAAATTCCATTGATTTCAATAAAATTAATTTTAAAGGGAGTTTAAGAAACACGAGAAGAACTCAGTTATTGTGAACTGAAAACAATTAAAAAATATTTTCAAAAATTTAGAAAAATCTAAGGATATTTGAAAGAATAAAATGAAAAGCAAAAATGTCATTGAATAGTATTGTGTGAATTTAGAAAAATTCAGATGAATTAAACAAGTTCAGGTTAAATTAATAAGAATTTTTAGACAATTCAAAATCCTTTCAAATTTTGAGAGCTTAATCCCTTAAAATTATTTAAACGAATTCAAAATTGCTTGGAAGTTTTTTAACTTTCGTAAAACAGTACACATTCTGTGAAATCCCTTGAAATTTCTTAAAAATGCTTTGGAATTTTTAAAAATAGCCTAAAATATTTCAAAACCTTTGAATCCCCATTAAGTTACTACAATCAATTGAAAATACCTTGGAATATTTCATATAGTGTGTTACTACCATGTGATAACCACCAGTGACTTCCTAGATCCTACATTCTCGTTCCTGTCTTACTTTTATTTTAATTTTATTTTGTGTGAGCTTATTCCTAACAATGAATCCATCCTATCGCAGCTTATTTCCCTTTCCTGGGACTTGGTGGTTCGATTTCGGCCCAGCACCCTATGCCAACCGTTCCAGCAAGTAGAGTTCTTTATTTTCGTGATTGCGTAGTGATATATTTATTTTTCCTTTTCTCCAAGGAACTCGGAGGTTGGGTAATACGGCCTCGCACCCTATCTTCTGTTAGCTCGCCCTTTCGCTTTCGAAACCACTCGTAGTGTCATCGCGCGTCGGTTTGTCTCCATCATCGCGACTAGTGCTAAGTAACTTTTCAACCGCGTCGCGTACATGTTCAGTGTCTCTGTTTCCCTTTGTTCGCCCACACGCGTTTTGTGCTGACCCCGAGTCCTGTGCCGTTTTACATTTAACCACCCCCCCCCCCCTTATCACCGCAACTGGAATTTTTTTTCTCTCAGTCGTTAAATTGTCGGACCAGACTCTATGCCTGGTAAACGTAAGCGCCGCCCCCGCCCCAATCTCTACACCCGCCTTTGTCGTCGTCGTCGTGCCGCCGAGACCGCCCAGGCCACTGAAGCCGCACCGTTAGCTCCTGTCGGCGCATCGACACCTCCACCTCCTTTTGTCCTTCGTCCTTTCGTCCTCCGTCTCGCCCGAAATTCTAGCTGTGCGGCCACCCGCAGGTCCACTTATTACGATATCTTGGAACCTTAGATCCCAAAGGAATCTCTGCCGCCCACTCCGGGCAAAGGACTCCGCGCGCTTCCTTGGCTACTTCAGCAGGGATCAACCGTTCCGGACTTTCCAACTTCGTTAACTTCCCAGACTTCCTCTTTTGACAAGCCATTTGATTACTTCGTACCTACCACGCCGAAGGGCCCTTTACCACCTACTCCGGGTAAGTGGCACCACGCCACCGCGCGTTCAGTTACTCCTCAAGCTCTCGTAGAAGAGCCCGCCGCTGATTCTTTCGGAGACGGCGTTTTGTTCTTGGCGGCCGACGGGTCGCCGGAATGCTTCTCACCTTCTTTGTTCAGATCTCCACCTGCCAAGCGTCCTCGTGGCGATCCCGACTCTCCCGGATTTCTCCATCGGAACCTCGGTTTCTAAATTTCTGTCGATTCGCGTCACTTCCATGCCTTCCGCTTGAAAGAAAAGGTCCGCGCAAGCGAGCCCAGCACGTGGGGAAAGTTACTCTCTTCCGTTTTACGCGAAGAGACCGATCGTAGCCACCAAAAATCTTACAAAGGCTTCGCCTCTCATGGACGGCTTTCAAGCCTCAGAAGGTTTATGTGGCCTCAGAGTGCTAACCGCACGTATCTAACGCCGCATTGTAGTCAGCGGGAGAAGGATAAGTCTATGGCTCGTCTCGACGCCTTTCTCCAACAGCACAACAGGAAACTGGCGAGCTCGGACGGTTGAAGCAGACGCTTCCGTCGCCCCCGTCGCACATGGCGCACCTCATTCCTAAGCGCCCTTTATTCAGATCCAAACAGCCTTCCCCGAGTTCGCGTTCGTCTAGGTACTCGCGAACTAACTGCAGAGATCGACACTCTGGCTACCGAGAACTTTATCCGCAGCAACGTATTGAGTGAGGTCGAGGCTAAGAACATACAGCCGGGCCCGCACTACGCCTTGTTAGCGGCAGTCGGAGCCACTGTTGCCCTTACGGGTACAATAAATTTGTCTCCAGTCTTTTTAGAAGTTCAGTACCCAGGAACTTTCCATAAAAGTCCCGAGTTACGAGCGGAGATCATCCTCGGCCAGCCATGGCTGCGCCATCATCGGGTCATACATGACCATGGAGCCGATTGCATTTTCATCGGTGCACAGGGAGGTCAGCGAGTCTTTTTAGGCCCTCTCCCTTACACCTATGAAGACGCATTTAAAATCGACGAGATAGAAGTCGACCATAGCTTTCCACCGTCATTCTCAAGAAACTTCCTGGATTTGATTCAAATCCATACCCCCTTATTTCATCACGGCGGCCAGCTTAAGCAAACGCTTGCCGCCGTACAACACAAGATCCGTCTCAGAAACCCCCAGCCCTTCCGAGAAGCGCTGGCAAGAAAAGAGTACAGTTTCTGCGTCGATTACCGTCGTTTAAACGACCAGACGGAGGACGCACCCCAATTTTTACCCCGCATTCACGAGACTCTTAAAGATTTCGGAAGCGCGAAAATCTGCTCAACTCTCGACTTAAAGAGTGGGTATTGGCAAATGCCAATATCAATTCCGTGTGATGCCTTTCGGATTCAAGAACGCACCAGGTACATTTCATAACCTGATGCGCCAGATTCTCGCCGAACATTCTTAAATTTCCTGATTTTTCAATTGCAAAGAAAATTGTGTGAAAGGAAAATCTATTTCTTCAGAATCCGTGGTAATTAATTTAGAGTTATTTTTAGCGGTACGGAAAAAACTCAATGCAAAAGATTTGTATCTTTCTTACCTTTTCTTTTGACGTTTCTTCTCGTGTGTTTGATACCTTTTGGGGGGGGTTTTGTATATAGCTTCTTTATAACTATCTTTAAAACCTTAGAGCTGGTTCGCATTTTTCCTTTTGCTTGCAGACATCAGATTAGCGCAAACTCCTTTCCTTTTGAAGCCATTTCGATGTTATCACTTAATATTTATTATTTAAAAGCAATTTAACTGTTGCATTTACAAACTGTTGTATGGAATTTCAGAAAAAACAACAAAGTATCGGTTACGAGGGCGCAGGCGTCGAGGCAACGACGCCACATATTTTTTAGATTAAAATTTAAGAGCGTTATACAGTAAGAGAATTTAAACATTTTACGGAGAATATGAAACTTTAGAGGAGGCATAAGTGAAACTCCAGAATATAGAGGCAAGACCTTCAATGTAGGGGCTGAAGCTTATACAGAAGCAAAATAGAATGAAAATATCTTTAGCATTGACTACCTAGGAGCTAGTAGAATAAACGGACGTAAAGTAGGGACAATACTTCCACTTGAAGCGTCAAAGTAGGGCCTATATTTCGACTCGAGTAGTTTTCAGGACCTAGATAATTTGACCTCTAGGGAAGGATATAATTAGACTATATGGAGACTAAGTAGTATGGACAACATTTCTGGTCGAAAATATTACTCAGTAAACCAATAGATGTTCAAATGCACCTTAATAATAAATTAATTAATTAAGAGTATGATTAATACGAAACTTATACATATTTATTAAACAGTTATTTCTTATTTTGAGAGATAAATAGAGGATTAGAGAATAGAGAAGAGGAGAAGGCCGAGCTTAGAATAAAATCGACTATGGATGGAACATTATAAGTACAAAGAATAAATTCAACGAGAATTAAGGAGTAGAACCTAGGCAGAGCAAAATGAGAGTCCATTTTTTTACAGAAATTTCTTAACACAAACTATTAAAAACTAACATGTGTCCACACCGTTTCTCTAAGACCGTTCGCTCTTTTAGGCTTGCGTCGCTTTGCTTCACAATTGCCTATCTCTGCCTCCACGGCGAATTCTTAATACTTATCTACTATTTACAATATTTACAATTTTCTAACACCTGCTTCTTCTCCTATTTACAATCTTCCCTTCTCAATTCCTCTTCCTCCTTCTTTCTCTTTTTCTTTATCTTACCCAACACCCCCTTCACCCATGCTACTGCCCTTTTCCCGCACAATTCACAAATTCTCTTCTCTCTATAATCTCTTATTCTCTCCTCCCCTTCTGCCTTCTCTCTCCATGCTGGTTTTCCTAACTATCTCATATACTTTTCTTCCTTACTCGTGGATCCTTCTCACTTCATCCATCTGCAATCCATTCGTTCTAAAACACCTTTTCGTTTCAACTATAATCTTCCCACCCCCTCTACTCTCCTAATTCTCCCACCAACACTTCCTAACCAGCTTACTTGCACCCACTTCCAAAAATTTCTCCTCATATTTACATGCTTAAATTTCCGTTATAATCCCTAAACTTGTTCTCCCGTCTCTCTCATGTCAATGTAATTAGGCATATTCCTTGCCAACCCAAGTGTCCACTTTACGTACCTCTCTTGTATCCTGTTTACCTTCCCTCTTTTTTCCGCCCCACATACCTCCACTTCATAAAATAAGACACTCATCACTAGAGACTCTAAAAAGTTCATTCTCCTTCCAAAATAATTTGCAAACAACTCCTTTCTTAGCCCCACAGCAGCCCCATCATTATATTTGTGCTTCTCACTTGCTCTCTTTTATATGACCATCCACTTCCCTATTCTTCCGAAACAGGAAGCCCAGGTACATAAACTCTCTCATCTCCTGCACCATCTTTTCCTCCCACTTCCACTCACATCCCTTATCCCTTTCAACTCCTTTTCTAAACACCATAACCTTTTTCTTTTCCGCAGTTAGCTCTAATCTATTCTTATCAAGGTATCAGTTTTAACCTCTTCATTATCTCCTTTACGGCCTCCTCATTCTTTGCTAGCAGCACTTACCCTCTCGATCAAGCGCCTCTCTCCACTTCCTTCTTATTCATCGTCTCCCATAAACTCCCCTAATCCACCGAAGAAAACTAGCCTTTAAGATCCACAAAAAACATGTACACTCTTGACCCCTTCTGCGCTAAGTCTCTATCCACCATGTGCTGGAGAACATAAATGTTGTCCATAGTGCGCCTACCCGCCCCAAGAGCCCACCTGCGTTTGCGGCAAGATTCCTCTCCCCTCGACATTCTTCCGCAACCTCTCGGCCAACACCGTATTCATTAATGTAATCCCGCTACAACTTCCCTGCCTACATATCTCTCCTTTCTCATACAGCGGCAGAATTAAACTATCTCTTCATCCCTCTGGGATTCCGTCAGCCAACCATACTTTCTTCAGTACTTCCTTCAGTCTCTCTCTAACCTCTTGTGTACTAAAGAGACACGATTCTCTCTCCATCCTGTCCAGCCTTCTTGCTTCATCAATTTGGCATTGAACACAAGAGAGTGGTGAGCTCGTAAATCATAGAAATGGAAGTGTAAAATAAATATTAGTCAGAGTGATAAAGAAGAAGTTTTATTCTGTACTAAAAAAAGGAATTAATTTCGTGGCTTAGACGCTGCTATAGTTATTTCTGTTGGTTCTGTGTTTATTTAGACTTTTTATGGAGAGATGAAAAGTATTGTAGTAAAAAATTACATTTTTCCACTTCATTTCGTAACACGAAAGTGTCATAAAAGAATTCAAAAATCAGATCTTTGAAATGTAGCTAATAAGTGTATTTAGCAGTTACAAATTACATTATAAGAGTTGTTAAATTGTCCTTGCGAACGTGGAACCAAGTTATTAGTGAAATAAGCGAATTTGAAGATATGTTGAATTATTTGATTACGTTATTATATATGAAGATTTTTTTATATAAAGAAATCTCTTTCTTATGGGCACATTTTTCATTAGCATAACGCATATATTTGTAAGTTGATTACAAAAACGAGGTGAGTAACGAAAGTGTGACTTGACAGTGATGTACACTGTACATCTGACCACCTCGTATTTATCGGTCGCCTAAACTCTAGGCTCTAGAGGCAAGAGTGTATGCTTCAAATAGTGTAACACGATAAGCGTCAACCAATTTTAACTTAAATGTATTCGCACTGGCTGATATTTTATATAGCGTAACCACAGTATGATATGAACGTTTTCTGAGCTTAAAATAAAAGTCATCTGTGAGGTCGTTTTTCAAAACTAAAATGAAATTTAAAATAAACATCTGCCATTGTATGAAGGTATTATTGAGATCCAGACGATAAATTTAGACTTGCATAGATGGACAGATGTCCATTTTAAGAAGTTATTTCACTTAAGGGCATGTGATACTTAAAAAATTATCGATTTTACCAGTTTTAGGTTCCCCCAGCTTTTTTTCTCGAATAATAAACAGTTTGTCTTAAAAATTTAGGAAATGATAGCGAACATTCTAACGGACGTCCCTGGACTCTTTTTTGTGGGTTAATTCACAAAAATTCTAATTTTGATTAATTTGCTTAATTTGCATGGCGCTTTGGAATTAGTATCGATTTTATCAGTGTTAGATTCCCGCGGATTTTTTTCTAGATTAATAAATATTTTGTCTTCAAAATCTGAGGAATGATAGCGAACATGCTAACGGACGTCCCTGCATACTTTTTTGTGGATTAATTGCAAAAAATTTCGATTATGCTGAAAACGTGTGTGTATATTTTGAGTTTATGTGTGATACAATTCTCCTGAACATTACTTCTCAACTAAACAATATTTTTTTCCAAAAATTTTGAACTAACAAATAAACATTGTAACTAATGCCCCAGAACTAACCTTGTTTGCAGGTAATCGAAAAAGTTTTTTTTCATCAATAATTTTCAAATTATCGGAATTACAGAGCTGAAAACCCACCCGAGCCTCAAGACCGGGGATGTCCGTTACGATATTTTATAGCATCTTCGAATTCAGTTTGAAAAAATTTTCATTTTTGTGGAAAAAAAGCCGGGGGTACTGTACCCGATTGACCACATGACGAAGTATCACATGCCATTAAAGTATTTCGCTAAATTCTAAGACTGCGTTGAATTCTCCCAACAAATTCGCGCAGTTGGAAAAGGTGATGGACTAGTCCTGACTTTGCTTGACTTTCCCCCCTTTTCACCTTATTTTTTCATTGGTTATTTTTGTTTCTAATGGGCTGAAAAGTTAAGTAGTTAAGAAATCTGTTTTTAATTTCTGAAAGCTTTTCATTCTTATTTTGCTAAAAATTATTAATGATAAAATAGATTACTTTTCTAACTTAAATACAACTTTTTAAATAGAGACTTTTAATATTCAGGGTTTGCTCATGAATATTTCAAAAGTTCTTTTAGTTCACTCCAAATAATTTGACCGCAATTTCTACAAAGAAGTCTTTATATTTGAATTTTGCTCAAAAGGAACAAATCAAATATTAGCAATGTTAAAAATATATTACTTTTTGGATTATATATTTTCCTTTTTGGAAGGTCGAATAATAATACAAATGGTTTGGTTCAGAATCAGCCACAAGAATTAGTTCTGGGTACTATGATCTCTTTTTCCCGAATATTCGTGATTTACTACTTTTTACTTTTTTATACATAAATTTATATTGACACATAATGTATGTTATAATATTTAAAAAAATCATCCTGGCACTTATCAAAAATAAGCTGACTTATTGGATGTACATATTTTTTCATATTCTATAACCATCCAGACACTTATTAAAAATCAGTTCTTGGCTCAGATTATTATCGAACCTTTTTTGGATCATAAATGAGATTAAAATTGATTAATGACAAATTTTTAATTATTAAATTAGTTATTTTCAATGTTAATGTTTATAAAAAACTATATAATTTATGAACCAATTACGAATTTCGCTAAAATCATCATGAACTTCCCAATTAAAAAGTCTGATATCGAAAAAAACAAAAAATTTTCGTCAACAAATGCCTCAATAAAGCATTTGTTTATTAAATTTATATTTAAAAAATCATAAAATTGATAGAAAATTATGAATTTTACTGAAATTGCCATAAAGTTCGTTGAATTTTGCTGAAATTGCCATAAAGTTCCTAATTGAAAAAAAATTGAAGTAGAAAAAAAGAATATTTCTGTCGAAAACAAATAATTTGCTGATCACAAATTCGTTTTGTAGTATATTGTCTAATATTGGAATATCTTTAACTAATGCTATTTTATGCAACTTAAGCGATTTTAACCATTTTCATGTTCTTTACGAGCTCAACTCTCTTAGAAATCTCATTAGCTTTTTTTCATTTTTTTTTGTCGAAATCGGTGAAGATTTGTGGGCTGTACGTTATTCTGAATAAAGAAGTCATTTTTCTTCCCAATGTGCTACAATAATCTTGTAGGGCAGAGGTCACCAGAAGGCAGCCATTGACTGCATTGGCTGACAGTGGCAGCCAAGAGACTTGGTCAAACTGGCCCTAATAAACCTTGTCGTTCTGGTTAGTAGCCCTTCATGGTCATTATAAAGTAGAGTTTACACTCTACAAAATAAAGAAGAAGAGATTTTCGCAGCCGTCGTTTTTCTTTATTCTTTCTGAATTTTAATTCAACTCTCCAAATTTTTCCACCTTTTTAAAGCTTTAATTTGAGGTTTAATTTGCAGACATATTTGATTCACTTTGTAAATTAAAAATTAAATTGAAATTGGAAATGAATTGTATTGTAAGTTCGAGTAAAAAAGTTCAGACCCCCCGGCGTGAATGACGGCAAGACACAATTTATCGTGACCGTAGCCCTTCGCTAGATTCCTGGAAAACGAAGAAAAACTGGGTGGCAGTCATACACTTGTCGAGGTTAGCCAGCACCTGCTTGAAGTAGCGAGCCCTGTTGTAAGGCATTAAAAAAAAAATTTCTTTTTTTTCTGTCTTTTTTCATATCGTGCGTTGTTTGGCTTAAAGTGTTGATTTTCGTGTGTTTTCTGGAATTTTGTAAATGCTTTAACTCTGGTAAATTTTGGTTTTATGTAAAAAAGTAATTAGGATAAATTGTTCATCTGTTTGAATGCTGTAAATATCCGTGCAGAAAATTATTAATTTTGGAAAAAAATGGTCTCAAAAATTTTCAAAATATTCTCGCTTTTTGAATGTTTATCCAAAATCCTTAGATAACGAACTTGACTTTTATTTTAGGACACTGAACGAGTATACAAAAGGCCAATCCAATCTGTAAATTTTTTCAAAACTTATCGTGCTAACAAATTAAGACTCTACAGACACACACACAGGCAGACAGATACATTCGCGAAAACCTGTTTTTCAGATTTATTAGGTCTCAAAACGGAGACATTTGACGAAAACGTGGGGGGGGGGGGGAGTCAAATTTTACAGAAATCCAATACCTTCTTTTGATGAGAATGGAAAAATTAATTAATTTCTCACGAATATTGCTATGGTAGTTCTGTTTTTTGTTCGAATCGTGAAAAATAGTATAAAGAGCATTTGAAAAAAAGTAAATTTTATGAAAATCCAAACACGAGATGAATAAAAGATTTCGAACAGAGTTATAAGCGCCCCAGCCAGTCACGGCCCTGTGGGCCTGGGAGAAGGAGTGGGGAACGACATCCCCAGTCCTTATAAGCATAAACTTGCCCCGAAGGCAAGCTGTCCTTAGTCTCGTGCTCACTACAAGTGGTAGTCGGTACCTCTTTGAGCACTTCGCAACCCCTTGGTTCCCTGGCGCCAGCACCCCACCAAGACGCCACGCGATCCTCCAGGATCTCAGCCCCCTCACTGAACAACTAACTACTCAGGATTCAACCCCATTACTTCCACGCTCTTGGCTTCGCCGCCCGATTCGTGTTTGTGAGATTTTGCGACTCTTGGAGTCAACCGACTGTAAGTTTGGTTTAATTAAACCTTATTTTTTATTTACATTGTTACCCATCATTGACTTCACCCATAATTCTCGACTTCCAAATCCTAATCCTTCCTTCAATTTGCGAGATCCCTCAAAAATTTGGCGCCCTCCTCAAAAACCCACAATCCCTCCAAAAATCCTCTCAAAGTCGAGAAGAAGTCAAATAAATGATGAAAGATTAAATTTGAAATTGTGTTTATATATGCCATTTTTATGCAAGGTACTTCTTGTAGCAGGATTGGATAAGTGAGGGGTTTACACAAAAAATCGTAAAAAAAATACGGTTGGAAAAAACGGAAATGAATTTCAGTAAATAACGGGAAAATAGAATTCACTAGTAGGAACAAACTAGATAGAATAGAAAAAATTAGAAATTTTACAAATAACTAGGAGAAACTTGAATAAGAAACACGAAAGTTCGAAAAGGAAGCGCCGTTAGTAATGAAAATTGACGCGAAGTAGGAACCAGTGACGTCATATAAACAACCCTAACACTTCCCGCCCTCAATAGATACTTCCGCTACGTGGTAAGGCCATGCACGCTCCCCGGTAGTAAAAACCGACACGCTCAACTAAGTGACATACAAGAAAGTGCGAGTAGTGTAGAAAATGAAAATATTGATACTCAGTCAGGCGAAAACGAGAATAGAATAGAAGAATTAGCAAGAAATTTAAGTTTAGAATTAATAACAGTGAGGCATGAAGAATTAGAATGGGGGACAGTACAACCGAGTGAAGCGTTATTTGCAATCCCAAGAACGAGAATACAGGCACAAAAACAGACAGAAAGTACCCCAAACTCCAACAGAAAAAACCGTAGCCCACATAGACACAAAATTGAAATACTGTCCCCAAATACTGAGAATACCTTAGGTAATTCGAGAACAGAAGATGAAAATAGTAGGAGTTTAGAAAATAATGAATTAGAAATAAGCAGAATAGATAGAGAAATTGAAAACCAGAGAATAGAACTCGAAAGATTAGAAAGAAACAAGGAACGATTAGTTTTGAGTCGGTTAGAAAGGCAAGAAACTCTTAGAAAAGAAAGAGATAGGACAGAAAAAGAAAGAGCAGAGAAAGCAAGGTTAGGTCGCGAAAAATTGTGAATGGAAATAGAAAGACAAGAAAAAGAAAATGCGAAAATTAGTGATAAAATGTTCGAAATTGATTCTTTAATAGAAAATAATAATAAAAAATACGGTTCATTTCGAAGAAACCGAATTAGATTTTATTGAGCAAAGGCACTCTTTAGCAAGTGCAATAAAAAGCATAATAGTAAATAGGGATAGCGGTCAAGGAGACAGATACTCATTACCAAGCCCGATATACAGGCAATCAATTAGACGAAACTCAAGTTTACCACGATACGAAACAGAAACGCAAAGTGAGATGGATAGGAGTAGAAGGGCCGATGGGGAAAGAGATGAGATAAATGAAAATAATATGAATGAAATTCCTGCAACTCTCTTTCCATTCGGTATGATTCATACCCCTTTTCAAATTATGTCTAATTGGCCAATTAAATTAAAAAACAACACAGAAAATAGTCCAACTTATTTCCTAAATAATTTGATAAGATTTAAAAGAGGATATAAAATCAACAAAAAGGACATTTCAGAAAATTTAGATGCTGTTTTCGAAGACGAAGCATTAGGTTGGTTTCAAGACAATAAGAATAATCGGTAAAATTTAGATCAATTTATTGAAGATTTTAAAGAAATTTATTAGATATATAGAAAAAATCAAACATAAAATAAAATTTTGTAACCAGAAAAAAGGTCAAGATATTCATGCGTCTGTAACAGAAATTAAACAATTATTTGAAAAATTAATGCCACGTCCGAGCCTAGAATGGCAATTGAGAAAGACCTATGAAAATTTAAGAATTGAATATAAAGTGTACATTTCAAGAAATTATTTTTAAGTTTTTCAGAATTAGGAACTGTAGGGCGAGAATGAGAAACGGAATTGACAAAATCTAAAATTAGAGGTCAAAAATTAAGCATTTTTGATAAAGAGGATAATGAAGATAACAAAAGTAAAAATGATCCAGGAAATCATAAAAATCAAAATATTATTGAAAATGAGAATAAAGATCAAAAACAAAATTATGATCAAAATCAATAAAGACAATTTAGACCGAGGTATCTAAACCAACAAGACATGCAACAATACAAACCGAATTTTCTAAATGGGAATTCAAAATTTTGTAATCAAAGGTTTCAAAATAATAATAAAAATTTTAGAAATAATCAAAGATACCCAAGAAATCAGAGATTTATGCATAAAAACAGTAATTTCATCAATTAAAACACAGCTGGCCAAGTATTATTGTATGCTTTCAATCAGCTGTTAGGGAACACACAGACACAACAAACGAATAATTCTCCGCAAATACCGGCCCTTTTATACAACGCGGAAGAAAATAATAGTAAGCCAAAAGACAAAAAAGATAATAAAGGACGGATCAAAAATACGAAAAATTCAGGTAATGAACATAGTAAGGATAATAGAATAAGTGAAATGAATCTAAGTGCACAGGATTTCACGAATCCAAATTCAGGAAATCGAAATTTTAATTATAAGTTACGAGAACCCATTACATGCAACAATTGCGGGAGAATAGGCCATCTTCGACGCGATTGTTGGTATAGTTTAGATCAGAGAAACGAATACGGACGTTATTGAAGGCGGAAAATAGCAGACCAAACCAGAGAACGCCAGAGTTACTTAACACAGACACAAATGACTCGGATGAAAACAAGATTTCACCTTACTATAGATTTTAAAGATCATAAATATGAAGTTTTAGTTGACACCGGTGCAACTCACTAAAACTCAGTTGTTCCTCTTATAGAGTTTATCGCGTCAAAATAAAACTTCTTTTTACGTTCAATTTTTTATAACAAGTTATGAACCAATCTATATAATCTTGGAGTTATTTTTTCTCCGAGATTTTAAGATGAATTTTGATAGCTTTTCATATTTCAAAAATATTATGTAACGATTGTCCAACAAAGAGAATTGTACCAAAACTGCAATATTTCCTAACTTATTGTACGCATTTTCTAAGTTTTTGTGAAGCGGTACAGAGCGTTCTTTGAAGATAATAGGCTTCCCTTTGGTCTAAAAATGCCTAGACCTAGTTTGGTTCCATGACGTTTTGTGCTATGCGAACATCTTTACTTTTGAAGTGCTCAGTTGATATATATTTATCAAGCTTTTTAAATTTAAGGAGGGCTCTCCCTGTAGACGCTTTAAACGAAGCGAGCTGCCTGAAATGCTTGAAAAAAAAGTCAATCGGAAAAACTAGGAAGCCGTTTAATTGGTTGCCGAAATTTTTAACGCGATTATCTTGAAACTTTTTTTTCAATGAGTTGAAAATTAGTGTACACGATTACTAAAAAACTATTTTAACGATCAATCTCATATTTGACACAAGTTTTTACGTTTTTTTCTGTGTCAAAGTTTGAAATTTTTCCAAAAAAAATATAACTTTTTTGTTCTAAGGCCTCCCTTTTAGCCAATTAAAATTATTTTTTCAATATTATTGGTTCATCCAGTCACACATATTATACGCCAACCAATTTTTTTGCGCAGACTGTTTCGTATAATCCTACGAGGTGCTGGAGTGAACACCGCATTCGGCATTTCTTCCGGACAGCTTCACGGCGACTGTTTATATCTTCGCCATTTTTCTTTTTCTTTGCAACAAAAATCGTTTTGTAAACTATGATTTTATAATTAATAGTATCAATGGCCCTGGAAAGATATATACATTCCTTACCCTTCAAAAAAATCACGAAAGTCGACTTAGATTTGGCGTTCTATAGGGAGTGCCCCCCTTAAGATAAAACGGCTTGAACAGTCGGGATTTGGGGTGAAGATAATCTTAGAGATGAATTGACCGTCACATTATGTACACTCTAGTATGGCGTGGCAAAGGGAATAGGGAAGCCTCTAAGCCATTTTAAGTCGACTTCGTGTGAAAAATGTTCTCTTTAGACTGATACAAATGTTTGAGACAGCCTGCTGACAAACATACCAAAAGGTTTACGAATGCTTCTTGTTGAATAGACGCGTTGATCGATTCAAATTCGGCTTTGGATAATTGGACGACTTCGGTTGATAGGATGCTCTTGTACGCCCCCTGTGTCCCATCCGATGATAAACGATTCATGCTTTTTCCAACGATTTTGTAGGAATCAGAGTTTCGGCCAGGCCTTTTTTAAAGAACTATTCATTTGCTTTTGTTGAGATTAAAGTTTATTTAATCGATGGATTTATATTCCAAATATTTATCAAACGTCTGGTAAATGTGTCCTATTCTAGATTCACGAGCAGGCGGGCCGTATTGATTACAGTTGCAATAGGCGGTACTCTATCGACCTCCTCTTTTGTGGATAAGTCTGTCAGTTCCTGCGGCTTTTTCATAATTTTAGAGTCTCTTTTTACTAGAGATTCTTCAAGAAAGAATTTTACTTCAGCATGGAGCTTCTCAGACTTCTTAAAAACTAGTTAACCTTTTTGCGTGTCGGAATCTATCCGTTCTCCAATGGCGTAAATAAGCTCTGGATCCAGAGTTATAGAAAAATTCTCTATCTTATTTTATGACAAGCCCTCGGCTTTTTCTGGTCTTTCTAAAGTTCGTTTTTTCTTAAGTTTGTTGAGATTATCGTGTGTTATTATTGGAGATTTACTACGCTTCCTTCATTCCATTTCAGGTGAATAAGAATCATAAGAAATACTCCTTGATCCGTTCGGACATGATGACAGAAAGATCGACTATGTGATGTACTATGTCGCAAAATGTGTATGTGTATGTATGACGCAAAAGCTAGTAGATAGGTAGAGCGCGTTCTGGATACAGGTTTTTCGACGATTAGCAAACTTGCGGCTACAGCGCCAAAGGCTGTGAAATAAGGTTCGCTCCTTGTTTTGACGTACGAATTACAGTAGTGTATCTGATTCTAACTATCGACATCAAAAAGCAATACTTTAATTCGCGAATGGAAATTTTTCACTCCAAAATATGGAACAGGATATGGTGTATGACGTCACAGTATCAAGTGAGGGTCAGCGTATTTGAAGCTTCTAGGAAATACCATAAATCATATGTCACCTTGTCACCTTGTCACCTTGAAAGACTTATTTCATAACATACGTTAATCAATTCCCCCTTGCATTCTAAAACAAATTACCCTGGAATTTTTACATGTACCCTCAAAAATATTTACCCCCACACGGAGAAAATTTTGATCGTAAAATTTGGCATTATAATATAGATATTTACAAAAGTTCGATGGCAATCTAGGATATAGTCGAGAAAATAGTATTATTGCCGCAGCCATGGGAAGAAATACATTTTCCATTTCATTTATAAATATACTACAAACAATTATATGAACAAAAAGCACAAGGGAACTCCATTTCTGTTCTCTTTCGAGCAGTCCTTGAATATCTTTCCATTGGCTTCAAGGGAGTGACGCCAGCTGCCGT
>NC_046658.1:5883825-5896341 GCF_010883055.1 Belonocnema kinseyi
CAACAAGATCGACTATACAGGTTTTCTCTTTCATGTAAATTGCAGTGGTGACTGAGTATCTTCTTTTGGAGTTTTTCACCAACTTAGGCTTTGATGAAAATGGATTTCTTTCCAGACCTCCTTTCACCAATGCAGGCTCACAGGCTCATCGAAGCGCAGATACATCGCAAATTTTCATGATCAAGAATGATGACACTTGTGAATTTTTTTCTTGAGAACCATGAGCTTATAGCAAAAATTATCAAGAATAAAAAGTTTTTAGAATCGAACAAAGAATTCACCAGAATTTTTTTAAATTTTTTGGAGAAATTTTTTAATTTTTCAAAAATTGACAAATTGCAAAATCAAAAAAAAAATATTTAAAAAATTCTGAAAAAATTCCTACGTATTCTTTGAGCGATTCTAAGAATTTTTTCATCTTTTGCACTTCCTCGAAAAGATCATTCTTTTTGAGAAAAAAATTCATGAATGTTTTCGCAAAAATTTTGTTATTAACGAGCCATTTTGCATACACTAAGATAAAAAATTGATCTCGGAACCATATATTCTGAAAGCTTAGGTAATTATGCCACCGGTTATTGAGGTTCTAAGTAGATATCTCACTGGGAACCATTCGGAAAACTTGATTTTATAAAAAAAAAATTTGAAAAAATCGTGTTTTTTTTGTTTAAACGATATTTTTTCATAATTAACAACATTTTATCACATTTTCATGCACACCGTCGAAAAGTAGAGATCTTAAGCTTCAAAAATATGTGTCGATCAATTTTTCATACCTTGAATTGCACGAGTACAGATTCCATGGCTGCAGCTACATCTTCACCCTTCTTTGATTTAACGGGGAGAGCCCAAGCAAATTTATTGTCTCGTATGGTTACATTTCAACAAGATCAGCTTGCCAGGTTTCATCAATGCCACGAATATCCTTCACCAACTGCAGCTTCTCGGTGTCCAGTTTTGAGTGCATTCAGCCTGGTGTCTAATTGACTAATGAGCTCAGAATTTCGATACACTAATTTTTGAATTGATTCAACATCAATTTTCGCATTTTTAAAAAGTTTATCTGTGAAAATTTCCAGAGTTTCAATTATCATTGTATTATTGACTACTTCAGTTCGCAAAGAAGCTACAACATCATATATAGTCTGAAATTCACGCTGTATCGTATGTTGCACCATATTCAGATTCAAAGCATCATATAGTTCTTGAGCTTCAGCCACTTTACATAGCCTCTTATTATTCATATAATTTTCTCTCTAGCATTCATGTATTGTGGGATTATACCTTTACCTGATAATGATTTCCCGTCTTTACTTCGTCTATTTGAATTTTTTGGTGGAGATGGAGGAATTAATTTCATTACAAAGTTTTTATTTTTAAAGGCCTTACTGTCACGAATTTCTCCATTTTCTTTATAATGTTTTTTAGATAAGTTTGTTGCAATAAAAATTTTTCTATAATTTTCAAGATCACTGGGAGTTATAGAGGACTCTTGAAGTACTTTTTAAAATAAAAGTTCAAGAAAGCCTTTACTTTTGGGAAAATTCAAATTACCCACGTGAATATAGTTCTGACTGAAATTTATCTGAGAATCTCGAATCATTAATCTATGTTTCGTTAATTTTCTTACTCCAAACACATTATCGAGTTCTCTACTTCGTTCGCCTAACAATATGAGATACTTGTTTGCATAATCATCAATCCATGAAGATGTAGGTATTTCAGAGTTGTTTTCAGCTTCACTAGCAGCTGATGTCTCTAAAAATTACTGGGATCTACAATCTCATCTGCTTGTTCTTCACAGTCATTAATTGATTTATATGACAAATCATCATCATCAATACTTTCTTCAGCTTTATTCTTTGCTTCTTCTTTCCATCTAATTGGTTCAACTTTTTTCATATTCTTGAAACCGCCAACAATGGGTTTAAAATTGTCACTTAATGTGCGCTCAACTGTTTCTTTGCCCACCTTTATTAACCTATGTTTTCGTCGAATTGATTCACTAGCTCTAGCAATTTGTTGCAAAATATTCTTTTGCTTTTGAAAATTCTCCTGACGCGAAGACATGTTGATGCATCAACGTCTAAGTTGTGACTGTTTTTATATTGATCATTACACATGTATATATTACTTTTTCAGATTTATGAAAAAATCAAAACCTTTTCTATATCTACCCTGGTTAAGATTCCTATCCTTGTCAATTACAACGAATCCATACTTGTCATCATTCCAGCATGTTGAACACACATTTTTAAATTGTGAATAAGCCATATCAGTATTTACATGATCATCATAAATGTGCTTTAGATTCATTTCATCTTGCTTGAATAACACAAGTAAATTAACATTGTCGCGTTCAAGATGTTTAGAAATATGAGCATATGTCTGACTCAAGTAAAAACAGTCGACATCCTTGTGTCTACCCATAGAAAAGCATGCTCTTATATTATCTTGTTTCTCACAAGCCACATCATCAAATACAATTACTGAGTTGGATTTCGCTTCACTTGGCATTATAACCTCTTCATGCTCATTGAAAGAATAGTACTCAACGCAATCTACTGATTGAAGGACTTTTTCCAAAAATTCATACTTTGGTTGCTTTAGAGATTTTGAGTAGACGTAAATATTTTCCTGGTTACCAGTACTGTGTCCCAGGTACGAAACTAGCCAAAAGATTAGCACGAGGTGATCCGGGAATCAATCCACTGGACGCTGCTTATAAAGAGCACGATATAGCCTACTCACGAAATAGAGAAAATATAGAGGCTAGAAACTCAGCTGCCAGTGTACTATGATTTCAAGCAATGATGCACAAACTGCCGTTAAATCTGCACTCAGAGGCGCACGCGCAGCTGTCATGCAGACTGTTGGAAGAAGAAATGTGAATAAACCTCGTATTCTAGCTGTACCAGCCAAAGTAGGAGGATTTTTACCCTTCCTCATACCTGTTTTTGCGGGTCTCAGTGCTGCTGGAGCACTAGCTGGCGGAGCTGCGGGAATAACTAAAGCAGTGAACGATGCAAATTCGGCAAAACAACAACTTTCAGAGAGTAAACGACACAATGAAACGATGAAAACCACTGGTTTAGGAACAGGTCTATACTTGAAGCCATATAGACAAGGATTAGGGCTGCATCTGAAACCATATAAACATGGAGTAGGACTCAAACGCAAGTCAAAAAACTCAAAGTGAAGCTACCTCATCGAGCCTTGACTTCACGTAAATATGAATGTGCTATTGTTAATCTTAACGATGGAAAAGGACCAGGAACACATTGGTGTGCCTATAAAAAGATTGACGGCAAAATAATTGATTTCGATAGCTTCGGTAATCTTCGACCACCTTCGGATCTCATTAAGTATTTCGATGTTGGTAGCATAAAGTATAATCACGAGAGATATCAGTATTACGATACATTCGTATGTGGACATTTATGTCTGCAATTTCTATGCAATCAATTAAAATTCAAGAGTACTTTTAATCTATATAAGTGTTGAAATTTTCAATATAAAGTCAGTTGAACGCTAGCTGTCATCATGGATGATTCATTGACGCTGACATTATCAGGAACTTCTTCAATCCTGGAAACGCACTATTTTCCTCCAATTGAGTTGTCTCCTTATAGAAATTACGCACTTGGACTGGTTGAATTTCTAACCTTTAATTCAATACCCAATGTAGACATTGGCCAAAACAAATTTTATGTGGGTGATGAAATAAGTGAAATACCTACAGAAAGTTATAAAATAAGTGATATAAAGCGCTATCTACAGAATTATTTGGTAAACAAGGGTATTGAAATTCATATTAAACCAAACAATAATACTTTAAAAAGTGAAATTTACTGCATTCACGGTATAAATTTCGAACCTGAGGATTCCATCCGTCATTTGCTAGGATTTTCACCACGCAGACTGGATATAGGATAGTGGAAGTACCATCTCATGTCATTTACTTACCAGCCGTTGTGCAGACAATAGATCATATACAGCTCCGTATAGTTGATCAAAACGGGTATTTAGTCAATTTTCGTGGTAAAGTTTTAATAATCAGATTGCACATCAAGTCTCTCTAATAATAGGTATCGTTTTCAACCAAAAGATTGGCTTTGGTTATAATAAATCAGCACAATGTCACAAACTAATCAGTCGACAAAGAGCAGTCAAAGGGTTAACACCTCAAAGTGCTCTCTTCCTAAAAAGTCTAGGCCTACAGCTCAGAAAAAGAAGAAGAGAATAAAAAGATTTAAGGTTTTCTGCACCTGCATCTGTCAATTTGTCTATCAGCGATTGATTATTTGTCATGGAAGGGGAAATTTTGAATATTCAAGAACCAATCATCTTTGATGAGTCAATTGCACACTGTGAAATTCATGCACATCAGCCTTATGCCTCATCGACCTTCAACAATAGTGATGAAATTCGGATCGTTGTTCAAGATCAGGACCAGTGTGTCTTGCCGAGCAAAAGTTTACTGCACATACATGAAAGAATCGTAAAAACTGCTGGAGCGCAAGTGACAAACACATCTGTAGTTTCTAATTCCATCTGTCATCTGTTTGAAGAAGCAAGATATGAAATCAATGCAACAGAAATTGATAGAAATAAAAATGTCGGTCTGACTAGTCTCATGAAAAATTATGTATCTCTAAATCCAGGATAATCAGAATACATACAGAATACCGGTGGGCTTGATGTAAATAATAACAATCAATCACTAACAAACGTCACTGGCTACTTTGATGTAGCCATACCTCTTAGCATGATATTTGGTTTTGCTGAAGATTATCACAAAATCATTGTCAATGCTAAACATGAACTCATTTTGATCGGATTACAGAGTAATACAAATACCATATTGCAAACAGCTCCTCTTGAGCAGTATAACATTGAAATTAATAAAATAGAGTGGTTATTGCCTAGCGTTAGACTGTCTGATTCACGAAAATTTCAGTTGCTAAAATATATTGAAAATGATCCATCTATTCCAATAAGTTTTCGAACTTGGGAACTATATGAATATCCCCTAGTTCCAGTGACTTCAAACCATGTTTGGACTGTAAAAACTTCAACACAATTGGAATACCCAAGATTTCTTGTACTTGGATTTCAGACAAACAGGAAAAATAATACTACCAGAAACTGTAGCAGGTTTGATCATTGCAATTTGAATAATGTAACACTATTTTTAAATGATCAGTGCTATCCTTATAGTAATTTGAATCTCAATATTAATCGAAATCAGTATGCTCTTCTTTATGAAATGTATACAAACATTCAAGTTAATTACTATGGTAAAGAACCACAATCACTGTTATCGAGAAGAGAATTTATAGATCATGCACGTCTAGTAGTGATTGACTGCTCTAAACAGAATGAGTCACTGAAATACGGGCCAGTTGACGTTCGTTTGGAATTTCAAACTAGTGAAAATTTTTCCGCTCAAACATCGGCATATTGCTCAATTTTGCACGATCGTACAGTTGAGTATAAACCAATAAGTGGGGTGGTGAAAAAGTTGGTATAAAAATGCTGTTATAAATTAGAAACAATTTAGTTGCATTCAAGATTCAGTACTTGGCTGATATGCAGGGCTTCAAATGCCGGAAAATAAATTTGTAAAAATATCATGCGAAACTGTTGACCTGCTTGATCTGAAATGTCCTTCACTGCAAAAACTGCGTGAGATGTATGAACTTGAAAATATTATGTGTACGAATCATATGTATAAAAATTCTTCCAATTGCGCAATTGAAAATGTAATTTTATTGGAAAATTGGATGATTTCAGAAGAGTACTTATACGCTGATAATTATTTATATTTATAGAGATAAGAAATGTTTTTTCCATATATATTTAATCTACGTATTTTTAAGCATATAATGTACTGATTTTTATTGGAAATTAAATAAAAAATCAAATAGAAAAAAACTTGTGTGTGTGTTTTTTTCTCAGAGTTCCTTGTCCTTATAATGAGTGCGAATAGTAGATATGCGAAAAGGTAGGTCAGTGAACATCGTTGTAGTAGTAGTTTAAGTAAAATGCTCTGCATTTAACTTTTTTCAATTTTAGTGTCGCAACTAGAACTGAATGATTTTATTAGAGATATTGGATTACCGAAAGACGGCGCTGAATTTTCCCCTTCATTTCTAAAAAGAAGAAATCTTCTAGAACCAAAGACAAAAGTTTTATTCTAGCGCGACAGGGACAAAGAACCACTTGAACTAATGAATCACTTGAAGAAAAATGTGTTCACAGACGAAGAATGGCGACTTTTCATTGATTCGTTAAAACGCAGCATTAAGGCTGTTTTACTGCATAACACGAATACTTACGCTCCTATCCCTATAGCTCACTCAACGGTCATCAAAGAAGAATATAACAATGTTAAAATGCTTCTTGAAAAAGTTAATTATACGATTCACGAATGGCAAATATGTGGTGATCTCAAAATCATAATAATGATATTAGGCTAACAATCGGGTTTCACGAGAGAGCCATGCTTTATATGCCTATGGAATAGCAGACATCGAGCCAATCATTACAGCAAAAAACATTGGCCTATAAGAGATTCATTCAAATCTGGTTCTCATAATATCATCAACCAAAGCCTCGTTGATCCAGAAAAAATTTTACTACCACCCCTCCACATAAAGTTTGGGCTCATGAAGCAATTTGTCAAGGCGTTAGACAAAGATGGACAATGCTATAAGTATATATCCCTTTAAATTCCCTAATGTTTCAGACGCTAAATTGAAAGAAGGAGTCTTTGATGGACCACAGATTCGAATATGGACAAGAGATACTAATTTCGTGAGCCACATGACGAAAATTGAAATGGAAGCTTGGGAAAGTTTTAAGCAGTAAACGCAAATTTCCTCGGCAACAAAAAAAGTCCAGACTACGAGAATATTGTTGCGAAAATGATAAGAAACTACAAAAAGTTAGGCTGCTTGATGAATTAAAAACTTCACTTTCTAGATTCCCACCTGGATAAGTTTCCAGAAAATGTTGGTGATTTCAGCGAAGAACAAGGGGAACGTTTTTATCAAGACATAAAAGTGATGGGACAACGATATCAGGTTAGATGAGACGAAGTCATGATGGCTGATTTTTGCTGGATGTTGAAAAGGGAAACGAATGTAGGTCTTAAACGTAAGCGTAACCCTTTGCATCGTTCCTTTGAAGAAAAAAGGATACGTTATAGCAGGCAGAAAATAGACTGAAGTAGGTCTATAAATCAATTCAATTACGATAAAAAGCAAGATAAAATGTAAACACGAAAGATAGTATAAATATATCCCTTAAATCTAAGAAAAGCCGAAAGAAAAAATTTTTTGAATTAAACTCTTATTCATTTGCATGTTTAAGTTACAGTTCTACATTTTAATTGATACAAGCATTGTCATGTTAATTGAAATGGGGTCAATTCTACTGGTAGTTCTAAGTTTCTTCAAATGAGTAATGTGCGTCTCAATTTTTAACCATCTATAGTACAATGAAATGAATTTTATTGTTTTACAACGGGAATACTTAAGTTAAGTTGTGTTGCGTTAAGCAAAATTTCGTTAGGTTCTGTTAAGTTAGATTCATTTGTAGGATAAGATCGAGTTAACCTATTAAATATAGCACACATTTAGGACTGAGAACCGTACGCTTACATGGCTACACGTGTGGTTGAATTTCATTAGGCTAGGTTAGGTCAGGTTTTGTTAGGTTAGGATAGGTTAAACCTCTATGTAGGTTAAGCCGACGCTGAATGAAACGGCACGGCAAACACAACGGGAGGACACAATGAGTTTAATTGTGTTACGTGAAGTTAAGTTAGGTTAGGTCAGGTTAGGTTAGGTCAGGTTTTTTTAAGTTGGGATAGGTTTGACCTCTTTGCAGGTTAAGCCCAAGCTGATTCAAAGGGTACTGCAAACACAACGGGACAACACAATCTGTTTAATTGTGTTTCGTGAGGTTAGGTTAGATTAGGCTAGGTTAGATTTATTTCTAGGTTAGGCACAAGTTGACCCATTCTATGTAGCACACATTTGCTACTGGGAAAATATGCTTTCAGAGCTTTACGTGTAGTTCAATAAATTTCTGTTAATTCAGGTTAGGTGAGGTCAGGTTCTGTTGGGTAAAGTTATGTTAAATAAGTTAATATCAGGCAAGGGTTGATCCTTCACAGTTGTCGACATGTTTTTGAAGTGAAAATTTGCATCACTGGCATCAATTTTAAATTTATTGGCCTCAGTGCATGATTTTTCGTCATTTTTGAGGTGATGGCTCAACCATGACGTGATGGCTCAACCATGACGTGATGGGTGATTTTTGATACCGAATTTGAATTCAGCGCTCCAAAATCCATAGGAATACGTGAGTCTTGTTAACAGATCCGTACACTTTTTTTCGGCTGTGTAATTATATACATTTTTACATTGCATCGACTTCCATGGGACCATAGGCTCTATATTTATATCCCCATGGAAGAGTATGTGTAGAACCATGGAAAAGCATTAGTTTGTCATCATGCCAGCTGAGAGTAATCTTATCTTGGATGATGGTGTGCACTTCGTGCTTTCGGCTTCGGATTAGGCGTTGAGTTTTAATCAGATTCTGACAAGAAATAAGAGCCTGCTTATAGTCATCGAATGTTATGGTTTTCAGTGTTGATCCTTTTATACCTTTGGCTCTCTTTTTATTCATCTTCTTCATCCAAAACTTTATATGCATATAATTTTGATCTCAAACCCACAAATTCGGTCATTATTTTTCCGTTGCATTAACCTCCCATTAATCCCAAAACTTTTTTATTTTTTAGAGGAATTCCGTAAACATTGTCTATTGGATAATCTGATGTGTCGAATTGATGGATGTCTCGTTCAATATATTTGTAAAAGTTGGGAACAGTGAAATGATAGATGAGACTGTCTGTATCTGTATATAGCAATTTTGAAGAATTTCCAAAATTTGGTAGAATATAGTTGTAATGAAAATCATACGTGATAATTTTTGAGATATCAAGGACTGTGAAACCAATATAGATAGGTTTATTGAAAAAAATCTTTGTTTTGTTCATTTCAACAATAACCGTATTTTCATCAAATATGGTACAGCTATGAAAGTTTGGTTTAGCAATTAGAGCTTTTGCTCCATATCTCCCCTCCCATTTTGTCACAAGCTTGACATCTTTGTGCTTCCTAACGTTTTCCATTGTCTTTCCAAAAACAGAATTGTTCATCAATTTATAGAAATTTTTCTCAAATTCATTAGTTGCTCTTTTTATGTGTTCAGTGTTTAAATCAATATATTCTTTTAGCCACGCTTTTTGCTTGAATTTTAGCGCTTGATGAATTTTACTTAGTTTTATGCCTAATTCCAAGTACATTTTTAGGTTTCGGTAATGTAGTACATAGTTTTTCTTTAGTAGCAAATTCGTTACTAATTTTGGAATCTGACATTGTGAACCAGGAGACAAAGTGTTCAGGACATAATGGAAGGTCCTTGTGCAAATCGTGAAGCTCTTCAGGATATTCTAGATCCACTTCAAGAATGTAACCTTCAGGTGAATCATCGGGCACATTGGAAAAGTTTGGATCATTTTCAAAATTTTCAAAGCATTCAAAATCTTGATATAGTAAAAACTCACTCATAGCTTTACCATACTGATTTTTAATATCCAAATAAAAAACATATGATTCTGGATCGCATGGATTAAAATCTTCCCCCGTAAATCTATTGTTTGCTTTTGCAAAACGATTAGAGCATTGTGAAAAGCCACCTCTGATTGCTTTCTGAATTAAGAGTAGCATTTCTACAACAGTCAGTAAGTGTAGTTCGATTCCAGTGTACTTTAGCATTGCATCAAAAGAAAGTCCCGGTGCTGTGTAATAATGTAATGGATCTAATTTATATGTTGCAGAACAAGTTTTTCGAGAATTTTCAAAAATGTCAGCCAAAAGTAAAACATCGGCTTTGAGGTACAAATCGGAATACTGCCCTAAATTTTGCAAATTAAACGTTTCCCACACTTTACAAGCGTGTTGATAATCCTCGGTAGTAATGTGGCAATCGTTTAATTTGGAATAAAATGTCTCTTTTGGAGGTAAATTGTCTTCTCCTAATTTTTTCCAACTATCAATGTAGTCGTATGGGAAGACACCTTTTCTTGTTAACAAATTGAATTCACTGTCATTTTTACAAAATTTTCTATTTATTGTTTTTTCGCTGTCATTGAGATATGACGCTAATTTTTCCAAGCTACTCGGCATGAATCGGAAAGAATCGATAAATCTAAGTTTAACTCTAGTATTTGGAACATCTTTTGTAAATAAGTTATACTTTTCTTTATTGACAGGTAGTAAAGAGACATGTCCCTCAAAACTTTGTCTTTGTGATTAACGTTGCAGCTTCCATGTGCTGAACCACGGTACTTACCTGTAAAGTGACAATGGTCGCGATGTTTAACATCATCTTTCTTAAAATCTTTTTCGCAAATGTGACACAATTTTGCATTTTGAAATTCTTCTTTTTGCTTCGAAGTTAATTTTTTCATTGGTACTGGATTTTTCAAAAGAGAATTTATTTTTAACGCTAAATCTTTTAATTCTTTTATACACCATTCAATGCAATGATTTTCAAGATAGACTTTAGGTTCTGAGACCGAATCCTTAAAACTGCATTTTGTATAATACGCAACATTAGTAGGGATATGCTTTTGATACGCCGCTTTATCTGTTTATGAATTTGTAACTGGTTCCAGCAAACATTCAATGACTGCATATACTGCAAATGGTACATTTTCCTTGTATCTTTAATTTTTAAACTTTAATATGTTCCTACCATCCTCCTCTGTTCTATGCCATAAACATTTATACGCAACTGATTCATTTTTTCAAATTTTTTGATATCTTGAAAAGTGATGGAAAAGTTGATTCCGTCACGTTTCAAGACCGTATCAAAATGTGGATAGGAAGAGACGCGATTAGAATCTCTGTCAGCAGGACAAAGAACGGCCATTACCGACCAGAGAAAAACGTATTCATCACTGTTCTCAACATTTACAACTGCTCTTTTTTCTCTAATAAATTTAGGTCATCGAATGAAAGTTGATGAGCCTACTGCAAAAGGTGCGTATTTATTTATATTCACATTTAAATTTATAATCTCTTTCAATCTCCAGCCAGACTTTTTTTGCTGGAATTCCTCTACTTTAGTTAAAAGTTGCTCTCTAACATTACTTTCAAACCATTCATTAATTTCGATTGCTTCTAAAATAAGTTCATTTTTAGTATTAAAAAATTTTATTGATTCGATTTCCCTAACCTCTTCTATAGCACTAAATTTTGCTGCAAGAATAACATTAGTTTTTAAGCCCCCCACAAAAGTTTTCAAAGCATTTTTTAGTCTATGTGTAATCATTGTTTGTGCATCCATGAAAAAATCATCTAAATCTTTATGTGTTAGATTTATAACCAAACCTGTTCTCACTCGACTTTTAAAAGCAGACTCCAGATCCTGCCATCTGATTCTATCTCCTCCCCTATCCAAACCCTCATTCACGCCAGTTCCACTCTTCTGAAGTTTTTTGAATGTACGGTTTTTGGAGGTTAGTAGTCCAATTGTTGACTGCAATTTATTTTTTTCCCCTAGAGAGAGATGCTCCTTTCCCGGCCTCAGAATTTTGTTCAGCCTCCGAATATCCTGCATGCGCTGATGTGTCCAGTAGGAGATTTCGAAAGTTGTTGCATTTTCATGCAGCGCTTCATAGGCATCTTCATAAATTTGAATAAGTTTTCTGCAGTCCAGTGAGTCTATTTTAATTAATCACTCGATGGCTAGCAGAAAACTGTAAATAAAATTTTTGATATGAAGTGACTTTTCGATTCCAAGAATTTCACAAATAATATTTTTAACGAATTGCACTGAGTTTAAATTAAAAAGAAAAATGTAATTTAATTTGATTTTAAATTTAAATAGTTTAATATTTGTAATAAAGTTTAAATTTAAAAAACGACAGAAGGTGTACTAACCGATTTTGAAGAAACACCAGGTTTCCTATCTTCACTGCACAGGTGGAATATGTTGACGTTCGTCATAATTTTTTAAAAGAATGTTCACAAAAAGTTTTTATAATAAATTGTACAAAACACGAAAACAGTTCAAAATCTCTGTATTAATTTTCACTTCACTTTTTTAGGCTTGTGTGTATTCAGCAAATGCTTGATGACAACTGAGGGAAATGTATGCAAAGCGCCCTTTTATAGATGCACATTTGCTATCCTTGTCTAGTAACATATCTCCCTCTTTGTCTAATTGTTCTAGAACCTTCTACATTATAATCCACACGTGCGGATATAATTTTTTAACATCGAAAAATGTAATGCGTCAATCATCTTAGATTCTCTATTGTCGAAGAGTACCAGGTGTATACATATGAAACCGGTATTGCCATCTAGCGGCCAGTAGGCACACTTGTAGGCACTGTCGGAACTTACCATTTGTGCTCATTGGCGTATT
>NC_046658.1:5896441-5898369 GCF_010883055.1 Belonocnema kinseyi
CGAGGGCGCATACTTTGAATAAAATATTTGTTATCATTCTCTTGAAATAAATGTGTTTTTTTCTTGAAAAAATACCGGTTTCATGTGTATACACCTGGTAGTCTTAGTGGATGATTGAAAAATGTCAAATATTTTATTATATTAATTTGTTGCATTTTTAAAATTTTATTTTTAATCTTTAACATTTAAAAGGTAAAAAACTGACCTTTCTAAATGAGAATTGAAAAGCGAGAATAAATCTGTGGATAAAAAAGCATATGACCTCAGCTCGAATATCGTTGCATGACATAAGGAACGATAAGCGTCGGGCAGTGTACTTTTGGTATTTACTAAACGTCCATGAAAGGTCTCGAATTAAATTGTTCCTGTCTATAATCTGTCTCTCGAGTCTCGAAATTGTTTTCAGTATCTTGTTACATATACCTCATCCAGAAGTTGACGGACCTAGTATATGGAAAAGAAGGAATACGAAAGCGAACGATTGCAGCTGTTATCTCTGGTCCTCGCTCGCTACTTGATACCGGAATAAATCAACAAGCATCCCTGAGTATATGAACTACCATAAGAAATGCTTTTTTATTCCTTTCTTACCTTCGATCAACTTCAAATATGTCTTTTTTTAATTCTAATTTTTCTCGAATATTCTAGACTGCAGAAGAATGTTTTTCACCGGCAGGAATTTTTAGTCAAAGCATGATCTATCAGGAATTTTCAAATTAAATTAATAATCGAACAGGATGCCATGCATAACCCTCATATCAAAATTCATCCGTCCACCGGCATCTTTAACGCATTAAACAAATAAAGGCAGGAATTTTTAGCTGAAGTGTCATCTATCAGGAAGCAATAAATCAATTTAATAGGGAAAACAGGATGCCATACGTTGCTCTCCATATAAAATTTCATTAGGATCCTTCGAGAACGTTCTGGAAGCTTAGCACGGACACGAATCACTACAGTTCGAAGCTTCTCGATGCCAGTAAGGTAGGAATCTTGCGTTAGAAATCCCCCTATACATCTACTTATTTTTACAATTACATATAGCTGGAAATAGAAATAATGCATATAGTAGCATTTCAACCATTAATGAAAAAAATAGATGCTGGTATTATTAAATGATATATTTATAAGTTGATTTTAATATCTTAACAGTTAGCCTGATCGTTTTCAACTACCGAATTAACACTTGTTCTATTTTTTTAAATATATATTTTTTAATTAATAAAAAACACTTGTTAAATAGGTAATACCATAACAAGTGAGCAATAAGTGATATACATTAAATAAATCTAACTTCTTCAAATGTACACATATGTATTTTTACACTCCACCCAACCTTGAATCATATTAGTTATGTTAAATAAAGCGGAGGCTCAACGGATGTTTTAAGATCCTAACTAATCTGGTAGCCACTAACACTTCTGTATGCACTTATAGGTCCCCGAAATTACTCTTATTTTAAAGTTCAAAAAAAGGCCACTGATAACGAATATCTTGGGTAGTTTTTCGAAATATGGGTAAATTTTTGTTTATTTAGCAATATTAACATAATTTGTTGTTCATTATTTCTTTTGCTAAATTTTTTATAACAATGGATATAAATAATGACCCTCTATTACCAGAATTGACTTAAAATTTTTTTTATTAAGCCTTGACACATGATTAAACTATTCACTTTTTTGATATTTTATCGTACGGCGAGCCATTATTTATGTATGGCCTCATAAACAATGTATTTTTTATAAAGGCACCTTCTTCTAAAAGTGACAATTTTTGAGTTATTATCGATTACCTTTTTTACATTCTTAATTTTACAATAAAGAATGTAATTACCAGGTGTATACATATGAAACCGGTATTTTTTCAAGAAAAAAAACACATTTATTTCAAGAGAATGATAACAAATATTTTATTCAAAGTATGCGCCC
>NC_046658.1:5898469-5903266 GCF_010883055.1 Belonocnema kinseyi
AAAATTAAAATTCGAAAATTTTTTCTAAAGCCTCCAGGGGACTTCGTTTTCGCACGAAAAAATTTTATGTGCCCTTATTGCATCCGGACCCACAATTTAGATGGCTACTTTTCTTTTTGAATTGGTAATTGCTTTGTAATTTGCGTAATCTAAGGATGATAGAAACTATTGAATGATAGAATCTTTATTGAAGCCATGATTCATATTGTTATAAATGTATACCTAAGTCCTTGGCAAATAATTATAATAAATCAGCTTTAATTATTATTTTGAAATCGAATTTTGCCAATTCATTGAAACCCGACCCCTCTACCATTACCTACTCTTGTTTCGAGGCTGAGATAACCATCTAGTTTAAGTTATAGTTGCTGCCTGATTGTTTTATTCCATTTTATTTTTATTTTATAGTTATAGTTTTTTGAACATACATTTTGGGTTATTTTGCTTTAGGAAGTATAAAGTATTCTTTTAATCTGTCCCGAGAAAGGATTGGCGTTCGGCTTAAAGTGGATTTTTTTAGAAACTTTGATTTAGTAAAGAGCAGGTTACGCGCAACTAAGAGGGCCCTGAAACCTATCAAAAAATTATATATAGTTGCGTCACAAGGGTAAGCGAATAATAATGTCTTCGGGTAAGGGGAAATCGTTTGGAACGATGTGAAATGGTTGATTTTTATTCAGCTAATTAGAATATGTTGCTGTTTGGGACTGACGCCGGTCGTGTCTCATTATGAAATTCTTTTTAAGGGGAAAATTCTGGCTCTCTTTCATCAGCATATTTTCTTATATAAAGTTAATCGCTGCTCCAGAGGCAACTAACAATCGGTGTTCTAAACCGACTGCCCTTCTTCCCCGTATTGACTAGAATATTTCGCGGAATGTTCATCGGGCATTGGCTCATGAAATACTTGGCCTTTCCGCACTTAAAGCAGTTACCAGAGACTGTTCGAGTAGGTTGATTATGGTTCAACTAGGGTTGTTTAAACTGTGTCGAATTGGCTGTCTTTGGCATAATTTTGTGCTTCGTTGAGGTGGGATGGCTTTTGAGCTTTAACCTGTAACCCTATTTCGCGTCTTATGTTCAGCAAATACCTCTTAGTGCACTCCTTTTCTTCGAAACTAATTGCTATCTTCCGTTCCATCGGACTAGTATGCTCGCTCTGCACAGCATATTTAAGTTCGTTCACATTTTGGCTAAATCTTAAATTGAAATATTGTATAGTTTCTGTGGGACCCTGTTTGCAGCTTTCTAATTTGGATCGTAACGCTGAGACCGGACGTACTTGGGATAAATTTTGACGTAGCGCGTCGTATAAATCATCGTAGGAGTTTATTTCTGTGTATCTAAGAACGCGTTCTGCATTTCCCGTTATTTTTCCCGCTAGTATAAATTCTAATAACCCATCGGGTTCCCTGCACCTGCGGTTCACGGTTTGACGGTCCTAATAAAATCTTTTATTTCTATATCATCGTATCCATTAAGAGTTTTGATGGTGCGGATCATGTTTTTAGCCGGAAGCCCTATCTTCTCGCCTATCACTGAGATTTACTGTAGTCAGTTCTTCTTTTCTTTATTTAGTGTTGACATTCCTGCCTTGATGTAGGAGAGCTCGGATAAAATACTGGATAGGAATTTTTCAATGGACTGTGAGGTAGAGCCTGCTTGCGTCATTTTGGGGGTTATCGGGGAAGTATCTGTAAGTATGTCAGTTGAGTCTGATTCAATATCAGTTGTGTAATTTTCAATTATATTTTCCCGAAAAACGTGGAATGACAGTTTCCCTAATATTTCGTAACAGATTCTTCGCGTTTAAACCTTTCACTTGTGCAATCGTGCTACAGCGAGTATACGCAAGGTTAATTTAATATAAGTTTTTTGGTTTTTGAGGAACACAGAGGCCAGGGAGCACCATAAGCGTGTGTACTATAGCGAGCCTAAGGATTACTGTAGTTTGCATACAAAATTTATAACATCCAAGAATGTTATGAATTTGTTCGACAAAACAATTAATTCGTACAATATTTCTAACTTCTTATGCTTATTCTTCTTTATTCACTATTTCCTTACTTTGGAGACCGTAGAATCTTTGCTTCTCGGAGTTGTTTGCTGTGCTGGATGCTGCGTTGTCAGCTTCCAAAGATAGGCAGCTGCCTCTTCCGCCTGTTCGCGGGCCTCGTTCAGTTTTACGAATTTCGGAAATCAAAAATTTTACGTTGTATAGTGGCTACTAAATTCACGAACTATTTTTAATTTAAGTGTCTTACTTTTCGTTTTTCAACGAGTCTTCGGTAGAAAAGCCCGAAGTTTTTCTTCAAGATTCCGCAGAATTCTTTCTTCTTGACTTTTCGGATTTCCGTGGAAAAATTCGAATAAATTTTCTCTATGAATTCTGTAGAACTCCGACTTCCAAGTTTCGCCACAAGGATAGGCTTCTTTTGACATATCGTGGAAGCACTATCCTGGCTGGATCGCCAAAATATAAAGGGGTCAAAATGAACTTAACCTTTACTTTTGTTAAAGACGGTCTGACGTTCTATCAGTGCGACTATTCTTTATTCGAACGTGTACAGTGGTTCGCAAAGGATGGGATAGAACTGGTGGTTTAGGCCTGAGCCCGGTCACATATGGCCCTTATCACACTATCTTAGAGTGGGGAGTTATGGTGCCATCACAATAAAGCAGCCTTCATAACAATTATTTTTCCGTATTTCTCCGTGATGTGCATAACCTTTCGTGACCCGATTTCGATAGATCTGAGCTTGTCTTTTAGCCACGGAACAGGGTTCATATAATAAAGTACTGTATAGTACTGCAACAGGGACAATCCTTGTAAAAACCAAAATAAAAAAAGAGGAAAGAAACAGAAGGCAACCTCCAAATGCCCTTTCTTCTGTTTTCTCTCTTCTTTTAGAATTTTTTGAAATCACTGTAAAACATAACGAAAAATATACGAATGTTTTCGACATTTTTCAGTGGTGTTTTTTAATTCCGTTAAGGACCAATTATCAAAGAGTACCACTTTCCTAAAAATAAAATTTTTTAAAATTCTTTATCTATTTCTTGGATGCAACAAAACATCATACTACAACATTCTATTTGATAATTATATAATTTATTAAATATTATTTAAATTCTCGAATTTTATGTTTTAGGCCTATCCGAAGAGGGATATTACCAATATAGTAGAATCATCACATTACGTGAGGGTTTGTGGTTGGTGCAAACCAGGCAGAAGCAAGTGCAAATTATCACGATGGGTCAAGCCTTATAGGTGCCTAGGTAATTTAATTTGATTGTATTATATAACTAAAAAATTCTTCTTTATTTTGAAACATTATAAGTAACAAAAATAATTTGACAAAATTGTATTGGTAAATATGGAGAAGGGAAGCTCATTTTAAGTTAAATTTTCTTCTATCATGGTCATAATAGTACCCATTGTGTGGGCATGGTGCTTACACACAATTATACGATGGTCCTGTAATTATTTGAAAACTAATTGCCACGTGATGGCATTAATCCTTAGAATTTAAAGCAGTAGTTTCAATCATAATTTTCACAGTTTTATATTAGCACATTTAAACCACTAAATACTTTGCAATTTATTTGTTAAGGGTTATATTTTATTATTATCATTCTTATTAAAGTGCATAATGGTGTGACTATGTGTTGTTTAAGCTTGTGAACTTTACTACATTATTTTTTACATTCAAAATTTTCAGAGATTTCCTGTCTGTAAACTTTAGAACATTTTTTCATTAGCTGTATAATGACTGATTAAAATTTAAAAAATAATTTCTCAAATGTTCAAGAATTTTACGAACCAGAGAGGCTACGTAACAAATTATCGAAATCCCATCTGATACTTGCGTAACATGCGCGCACAAGTAGTTCGTGCATGCGACGCATATTTAGCAGCAAATTCCAGTGTATTTACAATAACTTGTTAAATACACTATATACTGTTTCAAAGAGTCTCCTATTTACTTACCCTGGCGGAAGGAATTAACAAAAAGGATACGCTACAAGGTACCCTTTTAGTATCGACATAGTATCCCTTCCTTATCATGCATCAAGAACTAAAAAAAACGTAAGATGAACCTTTATTTAATCGCCATTCCGATTCTAAGTTAAATTTTCCGTGAAAAGGTCACGGAATATTTTCAATCGATTTTTTCACAGCGTAAAAAAATTAAAATAATAAAATAGCTGTCATTCAAATAGGCTAAAGGTGTGACTTCAAACCTATCTTCTTTCAGTAGCAGCATACTCCTTAAGCGAGTTTCGATACGTTTGCAGTCGCTTTCAGTAGAAGTTATGACATTTTCTTAATTTTTTAACGCTGCAAAAAAAACTATTGCAATGAGTTTACTTCTTTCAATCGCTAGTTTGCACTATGATTTATCTTGCTCGCTCCTCTTCTTCTTGTGCTTTTTCGATAGGTTATTTTTTTATAATTGTAGAAATTCTTTAGCTTATGTTTTGAGTTAAAAATTACCGAGTCTGTTAAATCTTCAAAAATGTCTTGTTTTTAGAAAATCTCAACGTCTATCGCAACAAACGCTTTCTAATTGGCTCTCCATCATGACCATTCCCATATTGATTATTTTTGTTCTACTTTTTTTCTGTTTGAAATTATTTTTAAAAATCATTATCCTTCAGATCAATAATTGTACCCTGCACCAGTGATTTAACCGATTTACCAGGTGTATACATATGAAACCGGTATTGCCATCTAGCGGCCAGTAGGCACACTTGTAGGCACTGTCGGAACTTACCATTTGTGCTAATTGGCGT
>NC_046658.1:5903366-5917994 GCF_010883055.1 Belonocnema kinseyi
TGAAAATTAAAATTCGAAAATTTTTTCTAAAGCCTCCAGGGGACTTCGTTTTCGCACGAAAAAATTTTATGTGCCCTTATTGCATCCGGACCCACAATTACGACAATAATTAAACGAAATTAGGGAGAGTCTCGAACGTAAAATAATTCTAGAGGGGAAAAACTTACGTTTCAGGACATATTTTTAGACAAGATTAAGTACGTATGCGGAAAGGGGAAAATAACCCCTGCTATTACAATTTCAAAGGAAAATCGGAAAACTGTTAGCACAATGAAACATTTCAAGGTACGAAAGATAAGCTATTTAAGAGTTTAAATTATCGATAGGGGAAAGGAGAAATATTCTCTGCTAGTACAATTTTAGGGGAAAATCGGAAAACTGAGAGCACAATGAAATATTCTGAGATATGAAATAAAGCCATTTTAGAGTTATAATTATCGATAGGGGAAAGGGGAAATGATCTGTGCTGATAAAATTTTACGGGAATACATTGGGTCATATTTCTGGGGTTTAAATCGGATAAAAGAGTAAGGCACATGATTTTCGACTCGGTACTCCGTTAGAAATAATTTAGAGACTCATAATATTCAAAGGAAAAAGCACAATCATAAAATAATTAGTATGAATTTGCCAAGGAGTAAAGTATTTTTAAAAAATCAATATAATCAATATATCAGGACTTAATTTCTTCGCAAAACCATAAAATAAAAGGATGAAGGGTCTAACTTATTACACCAGTTAATCAGCGAGTCGTCGAGGGGCACGTGGTTCGCACCTTAAGTTCACAAACTAGACTAGAATATTGGAATCTACGTACGCTAATGCGATGAACAGTGATTAATGGGAGAAATAATGAGTGTCCTGCGCAGAGGACTAATTTTAATTGCTACGGTTAAGAGAGAGATCCTCGTTTGAGCTCGTTTTCCATTGGTCTGCCCTATCGCCTTTTCTTCTCTTCGTTGTGTCTTCCTCTGCCTCGTTGAACCAAGTCATCAACCAAGATTCTTTCCTCATTCTCGAAAAGCGGATAAAGCGGTCCTTGGAAAGTCGAGACTAGCGGGATGGCTAAATGCTCTCCTGTGCGAGAATTGGAGAACAGAAGTCCATGCTTTAAACAGCGATGTGATTTTGGACTCCATGACTCCCAAAACAATAGAAAAGAGAAACGGCATCAACAGCCAGAAATAAAATAAAATATACAAGTTACAAAAATTTCCTAGTTAATCCATAATTAAGCTGGTAATCGCCTTGGTCCATTTTCACCAGAGACATGTCGTTGATCTTAGATGGCCAAAGAAAGAGCAGATACGATAATCCAGGAGGTAAAGCCAGAAGAAGAATACGCTGAAGGTTACAAGACAGAAGATGCCTCGCTAAAGTGGCGGTGACGATAGACCCTAGTCAATGACGCAATTTGAGGTGGTGGAGACCTTCAAGATTCACCACTCCAGACCGCAAACTTGGAAAGCTTTCATAGCGATTTTAGGGACAAAAGATGAAAACAAAAAAAGGAAACATAGCCAAATAAATCTTAACTCTAAAAAAAACCATAAGGAGTGCCGAATTTACTCTTGATGCAAACCAAGCGTATTTTACTAAATCTTCAGATAACTTTATTTTTGTGATGTCCTGGAAATCCGGAACATCACACACTTTTTCAAAATGTATGATAGATACGCGATAACATATAAATTTTTAGTCTTGGAAAAATATAAATTACCACTTCATGACAATGGAATCTATGCCGATGCAAATTCCGTGAAGATTAATTGTATCAGGTCAGAAAGGGAATGATAAAAGTAACCCACTTTAACTATACAGGATTACCGCAACTAATTGAAGCCCCGGAGTACGATGAAATCGTTACTGTACATAAAATCTCCAAGGAAGCGATTCGCGAAACTATGCCTGACAAGTGTCTAAGAATAGCAAACCTCCTTTCCAAAACTCAACTAGACCACGTAGAACCGGCCATGGCTGACTCAATTTGGAGAATAATCTCTCAAGACACAGAGCTTTATATACTGGATAACGACCCCGTACCCTGCACCAGCCTCACAGAACACGATATCATTCTTAAATCAGGGAAAACCGTAAATATTAAATATTATAGGCCCCCTAAATGTCATAGACAGTTTGTGAAAGAGCAAGTAGCCAAACTATTGGAACAGGGAGTAGTACAAAACTCCAACTCCCCTTTCAACTGTCCCATTTGGGTGGTACCCAAAAAGGGTGGCAAACTTAGAATTCGACCTGAGCTCAGATTCCATCAAATACCAATGAAACCTACCTTCATAAAGTATACGACTTTCTTTACCAACGAGGGCCATTTTAAATACACTCGAATGCCTTTCGGCCTCATGAACGCACCAGCCACATTCCAACGAATGATGGACCATACTCTGAGAGGACTGGTAGGAAAACGTTTTCTTTATTTGGACGATATAGTCGTTTTTGGAGCAACTATACAACAGCATAACGAGAACTTAAGGGTACTACTAGATTCTTTGAGTGAAACAGGCTTGAAATTCCAGCCTGATAAATGTGAGTATTTAAGATCTGATTCTGAATATCTCTTAAACCTTACCACAACAGATAGTGTTAAACCCAATCCAGCGAAAATCTTAGCCGTCAAAGATTTCAAGGAACCCAAGTATCTGAGGGACGTTCAAACCTTTTTAGGACGTGCAGGTTATTACGGGAAATTTATTTTAAAATTCTCACACATTGCCAAATCACTTACAGTACTTACTAAAAAAAGTAATCCTTTTAAATGGACCAACAGGCACCAACAAGCTTTCGAACGGTTAAAAGAAACCCTATGCACGGCTCCCCTGCTCAGATATCCCGATTATCAGAAGGAATTTCTATTGATCACCGATGCTTCCAACGTAGGACTAGGAGCAGTACTAAGCCAGGACAGCCAGCCTTGTTGTTTGGTATCCATAACACTTAATGGGGCCGATCAAAACTACTCAACCTCAGAAAAAGAACTCCTTGCAGACGTTTGGGAAACCCTAAGTGTACGACAATACCTCCTTGGTAGGACCTTTAAGATTCAGACCGATCACCAGGCACTAAAATGGCTCCACAGTGTTAAAAATCCCTCCTTAAGGTTACTAAGATGGAGATTACGTCTAGCAACATATTCTTACAAACCGATAGAATACATTAAAGGTAAAGAAAAGAAAGTTGCTGATTGCTTATCGAGAATGTTCCTGATATCTGACCTGCTCCAAGAAACCGAACACCCAGCTGAACTGTCATCTGAGGATTTAGAAGACGCATCCCTTAACGGAAAAACGCCCGACACTTCAGACGATGACTCCACAACTTGCACACGCGCGCCTGAACCAACCCTATGATTCTCAATGAACCCTATGATTCTCAGGGAACCTCTACGATAGATTTCTACCAAGAACTGTATGAAAAGTTCCAACAGTGACTTGACTACACTTTCCAGACCCAACAATTGGGACTTTAGAAAAGGTTTAAATTGAGCAATTTCTACACTTTTTTAGCCAAAACTACAGTGTCTACCAGAATATCCACTATTGTTTCTCAACTACCAGCAGATTAACTCAAGACAAAAAGCAGGAAACCCTGAGAGAAGCTCACGGTTCAATAGCCAACCAGCATTTCGGTGAAAATAAATGTATGATGAAAGCAAAGCAACTACGTAAGTAAAAGAACATGGAATCAGATTTATTAACTTCGTCAAAAGATGCCAGTCTGCCAATGCAAAAAAATACACGGATAAAAAAGCAAGCTGAATCGACTATATCAGACACCCCGATAGACCCGAATGACAAGATGGGAGTGGACATTTTTGGCCCATTACTTGACATTATCAGAAGAAACAAGTACATATTTAGTATTCGGAATTAACTGAAAAGGTACTTAATGTTGATTCCCTTTAAAACAACAACTTCTGAAACGATAATATAAAATCTGTTTCACCATTTTATTTATATCTTTTGAGCACCCAAAAATATACTCATGGATCAAGGTGCAAACTTTGTGTCAGAACTGACATAAAACATTAAAAACCTTTTTAGAATATCTCTTCTTTACACCCGACAGAGTTCCATTTCGTGACCAAAAGCTCCTACTCTCCTACTGACTATCGACAATCAGAAAATTTTTAAAGCACAGCTGGATATTAAATCTACAAAAGGAAAGAGCCAAGTTACTTGTTAGTTAACACCGAAAATGGCGATAGTGGCTTACTGAAGAAAGGCCAGATGTTATACAGTCATTCACCGTTCCTTCTACATAAGGAAACTTACTTTCCCACTACTAATTGGTATATTATTTCAAATAACAAAGAAGTTTCTCTCGACGTAATTTGTAATGACTGAAATCACGCCGAAGTGCTTAAACAACCTAGTCTTATTACAGGCGACGATTGTAAAATCTACTACGATCAAATAGACTTACCACTTAAGAGTAGCAAAAATATAACTCGCATAATTATTGACAAGGTAGATTACTAAACCGCCTATAGTGCTGATGAAACGGACTCGATCTGAGATAAATTAATCAAATAACCAAAAATAATAAATGTAGTCGAACTTAGGTAAACTCGCCTTAGCTTAGACGATACAAAAAATTTGCTTAGTAAAATTCGGTCTTAGAGACGGACGTCGATTTGGAAAGAAAAAGCAACCGAATAGTCTCATCACCTAGGGTATTTATTTATAGGAGCAGTGGCACTTCTTACAATTCATAAATGCGGAATTTTAAATGCACTCAGGGATTGTATACATAACAAAATTTGTATGTTTTGCGTCAAAACTGAATTCCATAACTAAGTCTTACCATCGGTTGCCTACACTGCTGCTCCTCGAGCGGAATCACCATTATTTATCCCAAAAAATAGAAGAGTTAGATTCTATGAAGGATTTAGGGACCAAATCCAGTATACTATGGGGGATGTGAAGGCACCATATCTCCCCCCTCTCAGATAGTGTAGTAAGGGCCATATGTGACCGTGCCCAGGCCTAAAGAACCAGTTATATCCTATCCTTCGCGACCCACTGTACACGATCGAATGAAGAATAGTCGCACTGACAGAACGTCAGAGCGTCTGTAACAAAAGTAAAGGTTAAGTTCATTTTTACCCCTTCACAGTATTACATTACAGATTATTATGGTAATAGTGACTTTTGCTCAAGTACAGGTACCCTTTCTAAAAACTTCCCGAAAAAGAAAAATGATGTTGTATAAACTCTTTTATATTCATATTTAGCCTCCCCAAATTTCGGGAGCAAGTTTTTATTTTGTTTTAAAACTGGGGAATCAATTTCCAGTCGCTGTTTGAAAACGCTTTTCAAAACCCACGAAATTTGAATCGTCAAATTCTTGAATAATTTACTTGGAGTGGGTTAACTTTTTCTTGCCAAACTCATTTTCTCCTAAATAAAAAACTTAATATCTCAGAAGTAAATTGTTAGAATTTTTTGGCCTCATATGCTAATTTCAATGCTACGGAATGTTACTTCGCTCTCCTAAAAAATGTCGTTTCTATTTGATATCTAATTCTGTATACTAATATTATACTATTTATTATATGGCATCATGTACTTTCTTATTTTTTATAGAAATCTTACAAAATTCTTATTATTTAAAAATTTTTTTTAGGACTTATTTCTTCTAATTTCAGCCAGACGTTGGTTCAATGTTAAAATTTAACGTTACAGTTAGAATATTAATTTCAGGTTCAAGCACTTTGTATCTTACACAATTTTTTTAAACGCGAATATTCTAATCAATTATTTGTACTAGCTTATTTTGTTTTTAATTTTAAATTTTCACTAAATAAGATTAGTAGAACTACATTGCGCCCTAGAGATAGGGATCCGTGATATAGTTCTTCCGAGAATTGTCGCCATGCCGCTAATAGGATTAAGAAGAGCTGCTCGGTGTGAATGGCGGTCTCTCACGCGTGAAGAAACAAAAGCGTTCCCTACGACACGGTCCTCTATCTGGGTACTTCCCCACCTCCTCGAGCCCCAAAACCGGTCCAGTCTCAAAGGTTTACTGTGTGATGATTTGATTACTTTTTATTCTGGAAAAGCTGTTCGAAATTTTAACATTTTTTTACTTATAATACATCTGAGAGTAATAAATCTAAGAAATTTCGGAGCTTTACGATTTGAACAGAAGTCACAAATTAAATATAAATTTCATTCCAATTTTCTTAGTATATTGTTCGACAATCCCTAGACCTAGATGTAGTTGCTCTTTGTTTTTAGCATAGATCTTAAGATCGTCCATTTAAAATCAAGTCTGTGGGAGGTCGAATCGAAAACTTTCCGATAATCAATCGAGGAAATCGATAGGTCACGCTGGTAGAATTCTGCATCTTTGCAGACACATCAATCAATGAGTAGATTCTCGCGACATCGAGCTACACCTTTCTTTGAGCCTCGTTGTTAATACATTTCTTGCCACACAGGTTCAATTGCCCGAACAATCCTATCATTTAGGATAGCTGTGAATATCTTATACAGTGTGTTCAGACAAGTGATTGGCCTGTAATTCTTTGGGTCAGCTAAGTTGCCTATTTTCGGTAGGAATTTCGTGCGCCCTTCCACCAACCACTCGGGAATTGGCTTTTCCCGGAGCGGAATAGTTCTTATCCCTCTTAATACTTTTTTCACCTCCTCGGTAGTGATGGGTGGTCATCAGTTTTTATGAGGGCATCACATTGATGCTTGAAGCTATTTATATTTTTTAAGTCTTCGTTCAGTCTATGCTGCACTTCGTAGACTTCTCTCCCAAATACTTCGACCACCTCTGGTTTGAGCGGATGGTCGACAGTAACTGGCGGGTCTTGGAAGAGTCGAGATGGGTCAGAGAGAAACTTTTGATTTTCTCTGACTCACCTCCCCTCCGCTCTAGATTTCTCTTAGCGTCAGATTGCATCCATATTCTCTCAACAATATGCTGCCTGATGGTCAGCACCTTTGACTTGTTAAGTGTGTAATTGAATCTACATTGAATCCACCTTCATTGGCTCTCCCATCTTTAGAGTGCTCGGCATTGTTAGCCTACTCATTGTCGGGAGATCTGCGCGTTATGTTGTTTTAAACCGCACTTACTACAACTATGTTTGGTGTTGTCATTGTTGTTCCCACGAGAAGTTAGGGACAGGGGTTGGTCTATCCTTGTAGATGCGCGGATGCAAGGATAAGGCTGTTTACTCTCAGAGGTCGCCCGGTATCCCAGAGTCACCGTTCTAGATACCTCACCTAGGTGCCAATCAGCTTTCGACACGGTTTTCACACCTCCGCTTGGGGGTTACTTCTTTCGGTACGAACCCTGGACAATTGTCCGCGACTGCCTATTTATTTTTGTGACTATATTCAGCAGAAACCCTTGGTACAGCGACCCTCTATCCGCAACCCGAGGACGCGTTTACTTTTCTTACAATTAGACTGATTCACCTATTTATAACAATGATCCCTAGGTTTTCAAAGAAGGTTTCACCACGCGATGAACCGAAGATTGTACTTTAAGTCGTCACTTCCGCGAATTTACATATGCATGGACAAAACTGAATTCTTCAAATAGTCCGAAAATACGAAAAAGTGGGAAAAGGAGTGTTTTTGAACAAAGCAGCGAAAAAGGCTACTGAATCACTTAACATCTCTGTCAGAAAAGCTAAGCTAGTGTCATTTCTATTTTAGCGTACCGTTGCCACTTTTTGAGCCAAGACATTCCCGATTATAAATACAGAGCGTGTCATGGACACCTTGTGCATGGCTTTGGATCGCTGCATGCCCTACGTATGCACGACAATTTTGCTGGATCACCGTATTGAATACATCGCAGACTGTAACCAGCTTCCTCACAGTCGTGAGGCGTCGTTATAACTGAAATGTTACCTCGATTTTGCTGAGAACGGGTGCAATTTTCTAGAATGGCACCCGCTCCCAGTGAAATCTCACAGTTGTCAATATGATCAAATTTTAGCTATATATTAATATATCATCTCATTACTAATTATTCATACAAAATATTTACTCGAGCAATACTAATTTTTGGGAGCCAAAAGTCTAAGATTTTTCGTTAGACTTCATTTTTTATAAGGTGCAACTTCAGATGCAATTATATATAGAATGGAATATAAAGCAATCTGCAGTCACACTCTTAAAAAAACACTAAGGTTAACAAAAAATCCCAAGACTAAAGTTAAACAAAGTCCTATATACATGTTTTTTTTACTTTTGATAACGAAATATCTCAAGAAATAGGCATCCAACGAAAAATATGTCAGTAAAAAAACTTTTCATTTTCGAGGGTAAATAGCGACTCCACAAAAATTGTACCCCACGTTTTTTGGGCTGGAGGGGCTGATGCAATTTAAACGTTTTATATAGAAATCTATATTTTTTTATTGCAGATTCCGATTTTTCATTAAAGAATAGGGAACTATTTTTCGGGTTGGATTGGCTGTGTCGCTTACGTTCGTTCAGATCAGATATGTTGGTCATGTTGATTTTGATTCTCTTTGTTGAAATGCGTTCATTTTATTTTTACTTGTTGGTGACGCGCAGTTATGTGAGCCGTATTTTTTGCATTTGTTTCGGTTGTTTTTTTTATTACTTCATTTCGATTTGACTAACAGTTTTGATTAACACATTCAAACCAATTAAAGCACATGTTGCCATAACCAATCAGTGAAAACCATATTTTATCTAATCGAACATAAGCTAAACAAATAACCCAACCCGAACAGACGTAAGCATCACATGCAAACAAGCCAAAGCAAAAAAACTAAGATACCCAAGTCAAACCAAAGAACCGTAACTAAGATAGCCAATTTAACCCACACAAACGCTTGGAAGCCCATTCCTTGAATAGTCAACAATGTCATTTTGCAATAATAAACATAATTTCCCGTTTAAAATTTGAAAGTTTACCCTCCCCCACCCTCACGGGCTGGATTGTGGGCTACATTTTTGCGCAACTACGTTCCACGGCCATAGAGTGGTGCGTATAGTCTGCGATAGACCCAATACGATGATCCGGAAAAAGTTTCGTGTACCCTGAGGATATTGCAAACTTAACACCTACAGGCCGATATTTAGAAAGACAAGCTTCACAGCATATTCCGGGTATAGCCGTCGCAACTCTCTTATAAGGTATTTAAACCTCTATTTCTTTTCATTCTCATAAACTGTAATGTTCTTGTCCGGTGGTGCCTAAAATTTGATAAGGAACGTGGTTCGTTTCTTGAATTTAAGGAGAACTATGTCAGGCCTCGTGTCCGCGTCAAGAATACTTTTTCAGAATATGAAGTTCCAGTACATGCGGCACATTTCATTTGCGACAATTTACTCTATTTTCTTAAAAGCGTTTAGCGGAGCGGTCTGGAAAATAATACCGTAATAGTAACAGATATCATAATTAAGCATTCTACCATTGAGCCATTGAATGTACCTCGTTCCCGCATGAGTTGAACAGCTAGATGGTATGTGTCCCAGATTTTCAGGGAGTGCATGCCATACTCTGCAGCTATCATCGAGAATGGCTTAGTTGAAAATGTGGCGACGGCATGCTAAAGTTGAAATAACACCCTTCCGATACAATGAAATGAAACCCCCTGTTCACTACTGCAATGCGGGTGAGAAGCGTAAGGAACGCAAACATTAGTATATACAACATCGAAGGATCATTGAAGTTTCTGTGGAAAATGCTGTGCATCCTCTGGTCAAGCAGATATTCGCGAGAGTTTTTTTCCTGTGCTTTCTTTATACAGGCATCCAAGAGTAAGTACTGGAGTTGGATAGTGTTTCATGCATTTTGCTTACACCTAATATTGAAATCAAGGCCAAGTGTTTCAGCAGCCTCCTCTGCTGCTTGATACAGAAACACTCCTTTTCCCACTTCTTAGCATTTTTTAAAACATTTTAGGAAGAAGGTTTCATCCATTTGCTACTATAGGTGCTGAACTCAGAATAATACTGTTGTGAAAACATTCGAGATTCAGTATTCCACGAAAATCTTGACAGCGTAAGAAGTAAAGTCGCGAAACAGAAAATTTAAGCTTCATACTTATCTACATGTGCATAACCTTTCGTGATCCGATTTCGAGGGATCTGAGATCGTCCGTCGTCCATGGTACCACTTCACATAAATAGAGTGCCACCAAAATAGCAAGCATGTTGGTTGCACATACTTTGTTCCTGAACAACAGTTTGGATTTCGATTTTCAGGTCTACTGTAGAAGTACGCTTCGGAATTGCGAAGTGCGAGAGATAGTGACAATAATGTGACGCCAAAGAGAAGAGGGCTCTTGATGTCGCCCTAAAAGATACCTCTCTGAAGGTGACGTTGTTAGTCGTCACGCGATATTTTACAAATAAGATAGTAAATCTGGTTTTCTAAAGCAAAAAATTGAAAGATTTTTGGTAGTCAATCTAGGTCAACAAAAGGCAGCAACGGTAGGATTCTGCGTCTTTGAAGACACATCTATCGATGAACAGGTTCTCCCGATATCCTGATACGCCTTTCTTATGCCGCGTTATCCCTTCATCTCTTGCGATGCATACACGATTCTCTAAAAACTTCTATTATTAAGAATAGCTGTAAAGATCTTACACAATGTGTTCCGACAAGTTATTGGGTAGTTAATTCGTAATACCAATTAAGGCGCTTTCTCAGGCTTGATTGTTAGTTCATGTAATTACAAATGACATTTTTTCTCACACATCTCAGCAAAGGGTCAGTTTATGTCAGAAATACCAGAATATGCCCCAAGTCGTTTGATTTTGAATGAAAGTTAGTTAGATATCGTCATTTGAGTTGAGACCGCGCGGATAATATTAAGACGATTACTACCGGACAATATTAAAAACAAACGAGCTTCCACATCTCGCGAGCCGCAACACTGAAAACGCATCGAAGGGTCAACGAGTGGTCTCACTAAAATGACGATATCTTGGTACCAATTCGAGTCTCCATGCATATATTTTAAGAAAGCTGATTTTTCAAGGAATTATTTTATCTATATTTATGAAAAATTAAAAGGGGAGGAATTCACGAAAAATGGAATGAAAAATTGTTTCGTAGTTTTTTTCGGGAAAATTAATAAACATTTTTTTTATTGAATTACATGCTTAAAATATATTTTCACTTTAAAAAAATGAAGTTTTGTCTCACCAGGTCTTCCGCAACTTTCGAGAATTTAAAAGATCGCCCCATTGGTCCTGATATGAAACACTATTGCTTCGACAATCTAGACAAAATAATAATCGTGCCTGAAACTTTTGCAGAGCATTTTGAGTGGCTGGCTAAAGTACTAGGTAAAATTAGAGATTCTGGAATGAAAATTCTAACAAATGTGAATTTTGCGTGTCAGAGATCCGATATTTAGGCTACTTAGTAATTAAACAGGGTTTACAAATCGATCTATAAAAAGTAGTACCCATTTTAGAATACCCTGACTCTCAAAACTTAAATGGAATTAGACATTTCTTCAAAATTTTCGCGCCTATTTACAGGGTTATCACTTCACGGTCATTACGGATCATAGTAGTTTACGTTGGCTACATAATCTTAGAAATTCAAACGGTAGACTCGCAACGTGGGCGTTATCGTTACTCGAGTATGATTATAAAATATCAGGGATCCGAACGTTATGAAACAAAATGAAACTTTTCTTTTTAGTTACGTTACGTTAACGTATAACGAAGCTTTTGTTATTTTCGTTACCGTTATTTAAATTAAGAACAAAATCATGAAAACTTTTAATTTGCTTTGTTAGTAAGAGATAAATACTGAGTAACATAAATTGATTATTGTTATTCAAATGTCACAGAACGAAACAGAAACAGCAATTAATGCTTCTTCCGTATAAATATTAATAATTGCATAAATTAAATCAGGAAGAAAAGTATACAGCCGAGGATTTGTTGAATTTATCTGGATTACTAGATCGATTTTTAATATTGTTCAGAGAGATTTCGACCTTAACGATCCGGAGGTATCTAAAGGTCATAACTATGAGAAAGGCGACAACTCTAGTACTCCAGAGCATTCGCCGGGTCAGTCAAACATACTCTCCGATGAGTTTTGAGACTCGGCATTTGTGCGGATGCTAAAACGAGCTTTTGAAAAAAAACGAGAAAAGTCCGGGTTTCCCAGGTGATTTACCAGGTAGAATTTTAACATTCTTTGGAGACATTTCGACATCAACCATCCAGAGGTATCTAAAGCTCATAATTATGAGAATCACGATAACCCTTGTACTCCAGAGCAATCACCACATCACTCAAACATATTCTTATAATAGTTTTGAGACCCAGCGTTTATACGGATGCTAAAAAGAGCTTATGAAAAAGCGAGAAAAGTCCGGGTTTCCCAGGTAGTTTACCAGGTCGAATTTTAATATTCTACGGAGGCATTTAGTTATTCACCACCCAAATAGGTCTGAAAATCTTAATATTATAAGTATTTGGTCAATCCAAATGAATCAGAGGATTTGCTAGAAGCGACCTGGTCACAGAAAAAAGCTTTATTAGGTCGAAATTAAGATTTCTTTGTATCACAGAATTCTCCATTTATTCTTCATTCACGACTATTGAAAAAAATTCAAGAAGACAGTAACGATCGAGATACTCTAGGAAAGATAAATTACTTTGAATTTTCACCTAAATAGAGAAGTGAATTGAAGGTTATATTAACTTAAGAAGACAAGTCTGATTAGTCTTCATGAATAATAATAATCCATAATTTTTACATTTTAGCCATCCGACAAACGATAAATGATTTGCAATTCTTTTGTAAATTTATTTTGTACTCTAAGTACATAAATATCATTTGCTCAAAATCAAGAGAATTTGATTGCTTATATTCTTTTAAAGATAATTTTTATTTTAAAAATCTAATTTCTCTGAAAACTAAATAAGTATATGAACGATAACGACTTAGAAAAAAGTTTTAAAATTGTTTAGAGATTATGTAGAAGGGAAAAGAAGATACAAAAAAATGTGGAAATCATTAGTTCTATACATTTTGTTTCCTTGCTCGCGGTCACGGTTTGGATAAGCCGATTAGTTTCCAAAAATTTTATTAATATAATTTTAGATAACTCCCGACGATAAATGTCTCGAAGAATACGTTTGAGTAGCCTGGTGAAATTTCTGGAGTACCCGGGTTGTCGCATGTCTCATAATTATAATTTTTTGATATCTCCGGAGGGTCAACGTCTAAATACCTCCGAATACTCTTAAAACATGAGCTGGCAAAACACCTGGGTACCCCAGACAATTCTCACTTTTTCAGAAACTCGTTTTAGCCTTAGCAGAAACGTAGGGTATCGAAATTTCATAATAAATTCTCGGCTATACCTAGATTGTCATATTTCTTATCATTATAAGTTTAGTGAATTAGGTGAATTCTTTTCAGCACCTAGATAGTAGTAATCTTGATAATTACGATTTTCAGATTCCTCCGAATGTTGAAATGTCTTTGAAAAATAAGAAAATTCGACCTGGTAAGCCTTTAGAGGGTTAGCACCTAAATGCCTTTGAAGAATGTTAAAACTAGACCTAGAAAGCGAACTAGGGATCCTGAACTATTTACCCCTTTTTGAAACCTAGTAAATTCTGTGGAGCTTCAGTTTTTTTACAGATTTTTAAATTCCTTAAAGAATATGTTTAAGGAACGTAATGAATACTCTGCAGCACCAGAGAGTGGCCTGCACAGTGGTCCTAGACCTCGTAAGAAAGATCTTCGATCCTTGACGGATGGTTGAAAGTCGAATACATCTAAATCAACTGTAATTTTAATAGTCTAAAATATTATTGAATTACTGTCATAATTAAGGTGTTCCAATATTTTTTAGTTATTCAAATAGCATTAACTAGATATTCTTTCATTATGTTTTCTTTGTGTCATAACGTAACGAAACAAATTTAATGCTTACATTTGTTTCACTATGCGATATCGATAACTGAAGTAACGAAACTTTTGTTGCGTTTGAATATAGCATAACGTGACGTAACGAAAGTTTTATTCGGATCCCTGTAAAACATTGTATAGCTAGGGAACCCTTCATCATGTCCCGCATGCCCTATCTAGGATACATGAAGATCCTATAGAAAACATTAACCTGATTAATAACCCAAAGCCTTCTTGGTATTATCGTCGTTTCCTTGCCGTGACCGATTTTCCAGAAAAATTCCCTACCTGGCAAAATCTAGAAAATAAACTGTACCATTACCGACCCAATCCCGTCATTTCAGCCTCAGTCCGGGATATTAATGAGTGACAACTGGTCTTACGCGACGATGAACGCGAATTATTCTTGGCAGAAGTGCATGATGAACCCCAAGCTTGTCACTTAGGCACTCATAAACGTATATATGGGTTACCTCAGATAATTCTTGGCCGGGGTGTTATAGAGATGTGGCCGACCCAGTGATCCCAGATCTGAAACGAGATGCGGTCCAATACTATGACAGGGCTATGATCGTGTGAATATAGTAGGAGACGCTGTAAATGACTGAGTTTCGCGCGCAACCCATTTCTCCTCTTCTGAATTTGAAAACTCGAAGACGCACGATTGCCGGTCGGAGCACTTCGTCGATTCTATTTATATATCTATCTGCTAAC
>NC_046658.1:5918094-5931412 GCF_010883055.1 Belonocnema kinseyi
AGCTGTTAGCAGATAGATATATAAATAGAATCGACGAAGTGCTCCGATCGGCAATCGTGCGTCTTCGAGTTTTCAAATTCAGAAGAGGAGAAATGGGTTGCGTGCGCAACTCAGTCATTTACAGCGTCTCCTACTATATTCTCACGAACATAGCCCTGTCATAGTATTGGACCGCATCTCGTTTCAGATCTGGGAACACTGGGCTAAATGCTAGCTTTGCCAAGTTTTCAAGGTAGACCAGAAGGCACCCCCGGGATTCATGGGTCAGCCCATCGTAGAACAGCCTTGTATTGTCGATCGGCTACCAATAAAATAATTCGGGATTAATGCCAAGAACTCATAATAAATCGCTAGGGATCTCCACAGGTGCTTTTAAACGATAATGGCATGGTTTTAATTAATAATACCTTTCGCCCCATAGAACTAGAATTTAATATTTTGCACTCGACAACTCCCGCACCACCCACAAGCAAACCCAGTTAAGCGGGCTAACCGAATATTAAAATCAATGATAACATGCTATATAAACAAGAAGCATCGCTCCAGGGACGAACATGCATTAGGATTTCGTTATGCTAATAATACCGCCTATCATACTACATTAAAAACTAGCCCCGCGTTTTTAAACCGCGGTCGCGATCCTTAGCCCATCAATTCTTTGCGGATACGAGGATGCTCAACCTGTGATAGACCCTCAAGCCCCCGAATTATGGAAAGAACGCATGACGAAGTTACAAATTATGAGAGACTGGGTTATCAAGCACCTAGATAGCACCTTTCAAAAAACAATCTAGTCACTGCAACCGCCGCCGACAGGTACGTAACATCTAGTCGCCACCGAATAGTCTCCGGGCATCTAGTGACGGGACAAGTAGTCGCGAACACTAGTCGCCGAGACATCTTGTCGCCAAAACATTTAGTCGCCGGGAAATCTAGTCGCCGGGACATCTAGTCGTTAGGACATCTAGTCACCCTTGTAGTCGCCACCACTCAGATTAGTCAGCTCGTTCCTCGTCTAGTATGGATCCTCAAGACGAGGTCATTAAAAAGTTGTACGCTAAGCTCCAACAGAAACAGATAAGATAGAGATGCTGAACCACAAACTAAAAGGGCAATAATTACTTATTAGGAATCAACAGGAAATATTAAGAAATCTGAGTGTTATTGCCAATCGGTCAGAAGCCGAAGTGGAGTGAAACAGGATCCTGCGGTGGAATCCGAGAGAATGATCAAGACAAACCCGAGGGACAAGCCCAACTTTCCAAAACCCTATAAGCCAAGAGCTGGACTTTCTCAATCCTTATCTCCTTGGTTGGCCATAGGGGGCCCTAGTTATGAGGAATCCACAAGTGAATGGAATCAGGACCGGGAAACTGGAGAAGCTGAGTGTGTTGATTTAACATCTAAAATTAAGGTGCGAGGCATCCCAGTATTCAAGGATCAAGAAGCTAAGGTCCTGGATGAGGCACCAATCTTAAGGTATAATTTTCTACGATTTCAAGCTACTTTTAATATTTCTCGGAAGTCGCGTGTCCGTGCCGCTTCGCAAATAGAGGACAGCTTCTACTGAAGATCGCCTACGCCTCCAGAAAAACGATCAGAGAGTCAAGCAAAACGGAAGCCCTCATTGCTGCTAGAAGTTCAGGTTGATTGCCCTGAAGATCTTAATCAAGAGGACACCAGTTAACTCCAGAGCACCAAAATTCGACCCGGATGTTATAACTCTCTCAAACTGTCTCAGTGTCATCCAGGCTGCCCGAAGCCGTTCATAAACAAGTTCTGCTTTAATTTTGGATGGCCTGGAATCATAATCCGCCAATGTATCAACTACAACGAACGCACCAATTTCCATCTTGAATGTTGCTATTTTTAAATAATCAAAACACGAATGTATATACACTGCCCTGCAAACGTTTGGACTCACTTAGAAAAATCGTTGTTTTTCACAACATCTTACGAGTATGATTCGTAAAAAATTTCTTTTCGAATTGCAAGAACATTACTCTTATTATTCTTATTATTCTGATTTGCCTACAGATAAGATGTTTTCAAATTTGTCCAACTTTTTATCACAAATTCAAGTTCTTGCAATTCGAAAAGAAATTTTTTACGATTCTTACTCGTAAACTGCTATGATACGGTGAAGAAAAGCTTAAAAATGAGAACAAGAACATTGAAAAACGTTGACTATCTCGTACGTTAATGAGAATTTAAGAAAACATTGAACTATACACTATTTTTGCAATATCTACTTAAAGCTAGACAACTTATCTTTACTCTGGGCTTATTTTAATCAGAATTTCGTAAACAATCAACCTTTTAAAGAGACATTTCTTGCCATAAGAACAACCGCAGGACTTCGCCAGGAGAGGTTGCTAATCTGCCAAATTGCACCCGCTCCCAGCGAAATCGCTGTAAAATTTCAGCCACAACCACGTCCTAAGACCGTGAGATAGGTAGTTACAGTCTGTAAAGGAATCAATACGACGATCCAGCAAAAGCCTAGTGCACCCTAAGAACACGGAGCGACCTAAGGACTACCGCCTTCTGCACTTTTCCCACAAGTGTTTTAGCATTTTGTTAACACGCAGGGATGCTTTTTAGGCCATTAGCAAGTGAAAGCTTGGCATTTCCAAGAGCACCGATAATAATGACGATAAGTTTGACAGAATATTCCGGGTACAATCGTCGCAACTCCCTTATGAGGTCTCCATACCTCTCTTTCCTTTCATTCTTCTTGGTTATGATGTTTTTTTCAACTGGCGCCGAAAATTCGATAACGAACATGGTTCGCATTGTGCCCTGGATGTAGGTTGTTCCCCCAAAATAAGACCCTCCGTGTGAGACTTCAATCCGGGTGATTTAAGAAAAGCAAAAGCTATCTCCCACGACATTGACTGATCCTCTACATTTCTGTGCAAAATGCTGTGCATCTTCTTATCGAGGAGTTGTTTACGGAACTCTTTCTCTTATGCTTTCTTAATCCGGGCTTTCAGGAGTGAGTACTCCAGATAGGTAAGATTTGATGCACTTAGCTCACCCCTAATTCCGAAATTAAGTCCGAGTGTTTCAGCAGCCTCCTCCGCTGTTTTGTACAGAAACTCTCCTTTGCCCACTTCTTTGTGCTTCCTAAACATTTTAAGAAGAGGGTCTCTTTCATTTGCGACCCTATGTGCTGTACCCAGAATGTTCCTGTTGTATCAGACATTCGAAATTCAATATTCCACGACCACCTTCACGCCGTGAGATGTAGAGTCGCGTAACAGAAGACTTTACGTGTATGCTTCTGTTCATGTGCATAACCTTTCGTGTCCCGATATTAAGGGATCTGAGCTCGTTCTTGGTCCATGGTACCACTCCAAATGAATAGAGTACTACCGGGACGGCCAGAATGTTCGTTGCAGATACATTGTTTCTCGCCGATAGTTCGGAAGACCAAATCTGCCGGATGAGACGTTTGTATCTGCTTCGGAGATGATCCTTTATAGATGTCACATCCTGAATGCGGCTCTGTGGCACGCCCCTGTATGTATAAGTCTCTCCAGAGCAAAGGTGTCGTATAACGCTTCTATCGACGATCTGAGGGTCTTCAGGGATGATATATATATTACATTTCTGTGAGAATTATCACATTACTCCGTATTCCTACTTAGGAGGGAAGGGGGGAGCCAATGAAAATGCATTCAATGCCATGGATTGGCGGGATCTCCCGACCTTTGGGTGGACGGAGCGACTAAATCAGAAATTTGCTAGAGCGCAACGATGCGAGTGTGGCCCCTGAATTGTGTTACATGGCACGACTGCATGTTCTGTGGTGCGAGAAACACCAGGAGCTATCGCAGTTTTTCAGCAACGTCTGCGAAACCGTGCCGAACTACTCCGAAAAAGGGGCTATGTAAGCGAAACGTATACTCTACCACAGCTAAAACAAGCCGGCAACAGAGAAAGAGAGGTGACACTAACACCAACCGCGACTTTCCGACTTTCCGAAGAATCCGACCTTTGGACTATCAATTATTGTGTGTATAACGCAGCGAGACCTTTGACCGATGCGAACAGTAAAATAAAACCAACGGCTGATCATAAGACCAAAAGGCGAATGCATCAACTTGTCATAAATATAGGTTGGGCAAGACAGTACGCGTTCCGCATTTAGTGTATGATTGACTACATCACATCTGGTAGGAATTTTAACGTCAAGGTTCGTAAGTTGGCGCGCGACCTCCGGACCGGTTATCACACATTTAACAAGTCAAAGCTGCTGACCATCAGACAGCATATTATTGAGAGAATACGGATACTATCTGATGCTAAGAGAAGTCTAAAGCGTGGGAGAGGTGGGTCAGAGAAAATCTATATTTTCTCTCTGAGCCATCTCGACTCTACCAAGACCCTCTGGTTACTGTCGAACACCCGCCCAAACCAGAGGAGGTCGAAGTATTTTGGAGAAAAGTCTACGAAGTGCAACATAGACTGGACGAAGACTCAGAAAATATAAATAGCTTCAAGGAGCTGTGTAATGCCCTCATAACACCTGATCAAGAATGCCCACCCATCCCTACCGAGGAGGTAAAAAAAGTATTAAGAGGGATGAAGAACTATTCCGCACCGGGACCAGATTGTATCAAAACCTTCTGGTGAAAGAAGTTTCTTTCAACCCATCAGCATTTGGCCCGTATTTTCACCTCATATTTTAAGTCAGAAGAGCCGATTCCGGAGTGGTTGATAGAAGGGCGCACAACACTCCTGCCGAAAATAGGCAACTTAGCTGACCCGAAGAATTACAGGCCAATAACTTGTCTGAACACGCTTTATAAGATATATCACAGCTACCTTAAATGATAGGATTGTTCGGGCAAATGAACCAGATTTACTATCCCATCTGGAAAAAATCATGTGACAACTAACAAGGTCACCTTTCAAAAAGGTGTCTTTCAGGGCGACACCATGAGCCCACTCCTCGTTTGCCTTACATTATTGCCACTATCTCTAGCACTTCGCCATTCCGACGGGTGCTTGTGCGGCAAACCTGCAGATCAAAAGTTCAAGGTCACTCATGTATTTTACATGGACGATCTTCAGACCTATGCTAAAAACAAAGAGTAACTACATCTAGCTCTAGGGATTGTCGAACGATATACTAAGGAAATTGGAATAGAATTTGTGTTAGACAAATGCGTCAAGGTTTATTTGAAGCGAGCAAAGCTTAATGGCATCCGTGAAGATCCTGAGTTCGTTGATAGAAGCGCTATAAAACACCTTTGCGCTGGAGAGATTTATACATACCTCTGAGTGCCACAGAGTCGCATTCAGGATGTGATATCTATAAAGGTGATATCCATGGACGAAGGACGAGCTTAGCTCCCTTGATATCTGGACAAGGACGCATCTTAAGTCTTTCGTTCCGCGACTGTACATCTCACGCCGTCAATGTGGTCGCGGAGTATTGAGTCTTGAATGTCTTCACAACAGGATTACTCTGGGTACAGCACATATAGTTGCAAATGGAAGAGACCCACTTCTTAACATGGGCAGGAAACACGAAGAAGTGGACAAAGGAGCGTTTCTATACAAAACAGCGGAGGAGGCTGTTGAAACACTCGGTCTTGACATCAGTTTTAGGGGTGCGCAAAATGCATCAAATCTTACCTATCTCGAGCACTCACTCCTGAAAGCCCGGATTAAGAAAGCAAAAGAGAAAAACTTTTGTGAACAGCTCCTCGATAAGGGGATGCACGGTATCTTCCACAGAAATATGAAGGATCAGTCAATGTCTTGTGAGCTAACGTTTGCTTTTCTTAAATCGCGCGCATTGAAGTCTGGTACAGAGGGTTTCATTTTTGCATGCCAAGACGATGTCATTTCCACCTTAACATACCGCCGCCACATTTTGAGCCAAGACATTCCCGATGATAGCTGCACCTGATTAAGAATGCCCACCCATCACTACCGAGGAGGTGAAAAAAGCATAAGAGGGATGAAGAACTATTCCGCACCGGGACCAGATTGTATCAAAACCTTCTGGTGGAAGAAGTTTCTTTCAACCCATCATCATTTGCCCCGTATTTTCACCTCATATTTAAAGTCGTAAGAGCCGATTCCGGAGTGGTTGATCGAAGGGCGCACAATACTCCTGCCACAAATAGGCAACTTAGCTGACCTGAAGAATTACAGGCCTGTTAATAATTTGAGGTTAGGTCTAGAAATGTTAATCTCTTTTATATTTATTAGGTTTAATAATTTACTTCTGTAGCTGCGCGCGCATTCATCACCGTAAGTGTACTTACAAATATACTCGTACACACATATACTGCATACGAGTTACAGGTATCTTAACACACCTACTTAATTCTATGCTAAGAATAAATTTTTTTACAAAGTTATTTTTGTGAATACAAACACTCAATAGAATTATAATAATTCGATAACAATTTTTCTCTTGCAATAATTTTCAAATGATATATGTAGTAAATCATAAAGTTTACTATTTTATATGTAACCTGTATCTTAATTTTTTAAACTTATTTCTACCCGAAGCTTTCGTAAATATATCAGCTACATTTTTTCAGTATCAACTTCAAGAATGTCAATTTCTTTTTTATCATAACATTCATTCACAAAATGATAATGTATTTCAATATATTTCGAACGTTTAATCAAATTTCCATATTTAGCTATCAGCACTGTACCAGCATTATCTTCATAAATTTTTGTAGGCAAATCAATTTTTATTTTAAAATTATTTAACAAACCTTTTCTAAATTTAACCTCACTTACTGCCTCCTATAACGCTACATATTAAGCAGAAGTTGACGATTTTGTTACGCTGCTGTGTTTTTTTTTGTTTTCCAGAAGATAACATTACCAAAAAATCTTATAAGAAATCGAGTTGTTGATTTCCTATCTTGTGTGTCACCACCCCAATCTGCATCAAGATAAGAATCTAAAATTTCTGCTATCAAATTTCTTTTAAATGGTAACTTTAAATCTTTGGTTAAGTATAAACATTTCAATACTCTCAATGCAAATTTATAATGTGTATCATTATAACAGTTTTGATATCTAACTAAATAATTTATACTGCAACTTATATCGCATCTTGTACAAGTACTTATGTAAAGTAATGCACCAATCAAATTTCGATATTTAATATCACTTGATGCTGATTGTGCGGGTTCTATATTTAAATTTTGTTCCATTGGTGTATTATACAACTTCCTGTCAATTATTCTGTAAAGTTTTGCTAGAAAATCAATATCATTACATTGATCTAGAGTCATTATTTCACTTTTGTAATCATGGTCGATATTAATATTAAGATATGTTTTTACTCTACCTAAATCTTTCATTGAAAATCTTTGTTGGAACTTTAATTTTATTTCGTTTATTTTATCTGTAATATACCGAAAATTAATAAATCATCTAAAAACAAAATGATATAGAGTTTCTCATTATTTTCATCATCAAATACATATAAGCAAAAAGCTAATAACAATTTCAATGTTTGTAAGCTAGCAACAGGTGAATATACTCGTATATCTTCGAGAATTTCCTTTTGTTAAAAACCTCTTACAACTAATCTAGCCTTTTTCGAATTATTTGCTTTATTTATATATACTCATTTTACATCAATTATTTTCTTATCTTTTGGTCTATCTACTAATTTCCAAGTTTTAATTTTGTTAATATAGTCAATTTCTCTTTGCATTGCATTTTTCCACAAGTTAGTTGCACTACTGCTTAACGCTTCGTTGTATGTTTTTGGACTATTCGCACTCACGTAATTTACATCTAGCAACTGTTACTCCACAATTGTACAATACTCTATAACCAACATTTTCATAAGCAACTAATATTCCAGCATCGAATTTACGATCCCATTTAGAATATCTTTTTGATTCAGGTGTTCTCATAAAAATTTTACTACCGTACAATTTTAAATTTTCGATATTCGGTCTTCTTCCAAAAAATATCTTAAAAGGGCTTTTGTTTTCAATTGTATTTGCAATGGTACGATTTTTCAAATAACTCGCTGTTAAAATTACCTCAGGCCAGTATCGAATACATAAACCTGCTTTCGCACGTAAACACCTCGCTGAGTCTATAATCCGTCTGTTATGGCGTTCAGCCGTGCCATTTAATTCATGAACATACGGAGGGCATCTATCCATAATAATACCTTTTTCTCTAATTAAGTTGAAAATCTCATTATTTATATATTCTATTCCATTATCACACCTCAGCTTTTTTATTTTTTTCCAGTATAATTTTCTACTTTGTTTATGCAATCTAAAAAACATGCATAAACTTGATGTTTTGACTTGATAGTATAAACAATGGAACATTTACTGTAATCATCAATGAAAGTCAAAAAGTAAGAGAAACCGTCAAAACCAGTACTTCTGTGTGGGCCATTCCAGTCTGTATGAAATAACTCTAAGATTTAATTTGCTTTACTACGATCGTTTTTGAAGGCCAAATTATGCATTTTATTTTGAATGAAATTTACACATTTTAAATGAACGTTTTCTAAATTTTCAGGTAAACCATCTACTAAATTATTTTTGCATATTTTATTTAGATAATCAAAATTAATATGTGCTAACATTTTGTGTAATTTATCTTTATTAGTTATTTTATTTAAGCTATATGAATAACCACTTGGTTTTAATATATAACTTTCAGGAGTATATAAACCATTTTCTTTTTTTTCTACACCTATAACTTTACCAGTTCTATTGTAAATTAATAACTGATTTTGTATGGATACTATTTTATAATTATCAGTTATTCTTGCATAACTTAATAAATTTATATCCATTTCTTTGACAAAAAATACATTGGATACTGTAACTTCTTGCTCGTTTCCGTTTACATATAAATACAACAAGATTTTACCGACTTTTGTCACCTTTAAAGGTCTACCATCTACTACTTTTACGTAAACAGGTTTTTCTAATTTACAATGTTCAATAAAACCCGATTCATCATTACTAATATAGTCTGAGCAGCCACTATCTAGTATCCAATCTAGTTTTTGAAAATCATCGGTATAAACATTATTACAATTCTTATCATTATTTTCATACTTAAACTCATTTTCTCTATATAATTGCATTTGTGAAAAAAAGGTCTCATTCGACCTATAATCATTTACTTATACGCGCACCTTGCATTTTGCTGATTACCTCCGTAGTTGTCGTTGTACTATCCTCTTCCTCGACCTCTGGATCCATAACTTCTATCGATGTAACCTCTTCCTCTTGAATTTCCGGGATTACCTCTATTTGCGCTGTTATAAGAACCTCTAGCTTGATACGCCTCTTCATTCTGTCGTTGAGGGAAATGTTGATTTTTTCGTTGTCGTTGTTGTTGATGATGATGTTGTTGATACTGGCCACCTACTGGCCATCTTGCTCTTTGACTAGCACCTCCTCGCAGTTGACTGCAGCATTTTCTAGCGTAATGCCCTCTATTGTGACATCTGTTACACTCAACATCGCGACTTTCTGATTTAAATGCACTCGATTTTATGTTGCTGTTATTATTTTTGGATTTCATTTCATTCATGTAAATTTTATTTTTCACATATTCAAAAGTTTTTTCACTTTCTTTTAACAAGTCAATCATGTCACCAACATAACTAAACGAGTCTGGTAAAATTTTTAATAGATATTGGAGTTCTTCATTTTCGTTTAGAGTGGCTCCCGCACTTTTGAGTTCATTTGTTAGTTTTTCAAATGAACTCAAAAAAATGAACTGGAGTTTTCAAAGTCTTTTAATTTCAAACGGTCAAGTATATTTCTTATACAAATTTGTAACACTGTTGTCGATTTTGAATACAGGTTGCCAAATTTTTTCATAATTTTAAAAGCATTAACTTTTCACTCACGAATTCTAATTGTTTATTTAAAATACTCGAATAAATGTAGTTCATTGCTCGTAGATTTGCTTTATTCCACTCTTCTCCCTTGTCACTATTTTGATATTCCCGAGTTGTTTGCGTTTTACACTCTTTCCATTCTAAAAACAAGAAAATTCTCTTTTTCCACAGTTCATAGTCCTCACCGTCAAATACCGGTACTTTTATGTCGTCAGGTTTTGTCATTTTTTCCCCTTAGATTTATTTCACGTATGTGTTTATTCACTCTAACCTCACAAGTTTTTATCCACGCGCATCTCGATTAAATTTGGTTCAAATTGACAGAATCTTTCATCTCATTGTTTTATAAAGTTTAGTTGTTTCGTAAACGCTCATATTTTTGCAATTCAAGTTGATTAAATATTCATTTGTCTTACAGTTTTTTTTGTTCACCACGTGTTTCCTATGATTCAAAAGTTCAAGAATTTTTTTAAATTTCACTTTTAATTTGCGTCTAGATTTCAAAATTCACATTTTTATATTACTATTTATTTGATTGCTCATAGTTGATTTGATTTTACACTATTCTCACGCGCCACGTGTAAAACATAACCTCTCACTTTCCATAACCACGCTCTGCTACCATGTTAATAATTTGAGGTTGGATCTAGAAATAATAATCTCTTTTATATATATTAGGTTTAATAATAATATTGTTGCAATAGTTTATTGATAATCGCAAGTGATCAGTATGATACACACAGATTACATATTGCGTAAAAAGGATATACAGAGATGCGTTTACATGAGGGCTACATGGCTGACTGCCTCTTGTATCCACACGCATTCGTAATACTTTTGTAGCTGCGCGCGCATTCATCACCGTTAGTGTACTTACATATATACACGTACACACATATACGGCATACTAATTACAGGTATCTCAACAAGGACAATTACTTGCCTGAACACACTGTACAAGATATTCACAGCTAAGCCACATGATAAGATTGTACGGGCAATTAAACCTGTGTGGTAAGAAATGTATGAACAACGAGGCTCAAAGAAAGCCGTAGCGGGATGTCGGGAGAACCTGCACATCGATGAATGTGTCTGCAAAGAAGCAGCATTCTACCAGCGTGACCTATCGATGGCCTCGATTTATTATCGGAAAGCTTTCGATTTGACCTCCCATAGACTTATCATCTGTCTTTTGGAAACCTTAAAGGTTCATTCGCAAATCGTTAGATGCATAGAGAGATTGATGCCGCTTTGGAAAACCAGATTTACTATCTTATCTGGAAAGAATCGTGTCACAACTAACAAGGTCACCTTTCAGAGAGGTATCTTTCAGGGTGAAACCATGAACACACTCCTCTTTTGCCTTACATTATTGCCACTATCTCTAGCACTTAGCCATTCCAATGGGTACTTGTGGGGCGAACCTGCAGATCGAAAGTACAAGGTCACTCATGTATGATCACTCATGGACGATCTTAAGATCTATGCTAACAACCAAGAGAAACTACATTTAGCTCTAGGGATTGTCGAACGATATAATAAGGAAATTGGAATGGAATTTGGGGTAGACACACGAGCCAACGTTTATTTAAAGCGACGAAAACTTAATGGCATCCCTGAAGATCTTGAGCTTCTTGATAAAAGCGCTTTACGACACCTTTGCACTGGAGAGACTTATACATACCTGGGCGTGCCACAGAGCTGAATTCAGGATGTGACATCTATGAAGGATACTCTCCGAAGCAGATACAAACGTCTTATCTAGCAGATTTGGTCTTCCGAACTGTCGACGAGGAACAAAGTATCTGTAACGAACCTGCTTGCCGTCCCAGTAGTACTCTATTTATTTGGAGTACTTCCATGGACGAAGAACGAGCTCAAATCCCTTGATATCAGGACAAGAAAGGTTATGCACATGAACAAAAGCATGCATCTTAAGTCTCCTGTTCCGCGACTGTACATCGCACGCCGTCAAGGCACTCGGACTTGACTTCAGTATTAGGGGTGAGCAAAATGCATCAAATCTTATCTATTTCGAGTACTCACTCCTGAAAGCCCGGATTAAGAAAACACAAGAGAAAAACTTTCGTAAACAGCTCCTCGATAAGAGGATGCATAGTATCTTCCACAGAAATGTGGAGGATCAGTCAATGTCGTGTTAGCAACGTTTGCTTTCCTTAAATCGCCCGGATTGAAGTCTGGTACGGACGGTTTCATTTTGGCATGCCAAGGCGGTATCATTTTCACCTTAAAATACCGTCACCACATTTTGAGCCAAGACATTCCCGATGATAGCTGCAGGGCGTGCCATGCACACCATGAGAATTTAGCTAACATACTCTAGTTGTCCAACTCATGCGAGGACGACCTGCATCCAAAAGCACAATGCGGCACTAAGAGTGCTTGATTACCATCTCTCTCACTCTTACGGCATTAACCTTAATATCACTCCTCAAAACGCTCCTAGGGTAATCGAGTCAATTGTCGAGAATGGGAAGTGCCGCATATACTGGAACTTTATATTCTTGACAATTGTTTCTGTTGCACACTCGAGGCCTGACATCGTTCTTCTTGACTTCGAGAAGCGAACTATGTTCGTTATCGAATTTTCGGCACCAACTGACAAAAACATCATAGTCAAGGAGAATGAAAAGAAAGAGAGGTATAAGGGAGTTGCAACCTTATAAGGGAACTGCAACGATTTTAACCAGAAATATTCTCTTAAACTAATCGTCCTTATCATCGGCGCTCTTTGTGGTGCCAAGCTTTCACTCGTTAATAGCCTGAAAAGCATCCGTGCGTGTCAACAATATGCTAAAACACTTGCGGGAATGAAATTTTACCGCGATTTCGCTGCGAGCGGGTATGCCTGAGAATCCGTGTATAATTTTACTGGCGAGCACCTTGGGTTTATTTTAATTCTTTTTCTTATGAGTGTATAACTTTATTATTGATATTTGGAAGAAAAGAAAGTTACCTTTTTTGTACCCTCGTTCGACTAACACCTACGAGCCACAATGCGCGCGCACGAACATTGCAAAAAGAATGTAATTAGTCAAATCAGATAGCTTTATTATACATATTAAAAGAACTTATGTTCAGTTAATATATACCTAGCTACAATTATAAGAAAAAAGAGAATCGGGAAGCAAGTATTACCCTCATCCACAAAACTTTACGAGTTACCATGCACCTGGTCTTAATTATAAAAGAAAGGAACATCATAAATTGCCAAAATAAAACAAAATATTTAAAACTCATTAATTCACTCAACCAAAGAAAACACTACACTCCCAATACGTAGCACCGGTAATTAAGTTTGTTTTAGTAGGTTGAAGCCCATAGCGAAAGAGTATACCTACTTTTCCTACTCAGATCACTCTCTTCCAAAGCGTATACCTTGACGACCTCGCCAGGACGAGCATCAGGACCGAA